>NC_059124.1:7380308-7642808 GCF_020740685.1 Jaculus jaculus
AAACACATCCCCTGGCCAGATAGTGAAGTAGGAAAGTTACTAAGTAGGCAGCCTCTACTCTTCATGACACACTGGCAAGTGGGGAAGAGTAAACAACTCACACGTTCACGGGTGAAGACGGTGCTACCAAGGGAAACTCACTGTGTCCAGCATGCATGAAGTGTAGGCTTTAAGTGCCTGGACAGGGCGAGGTGGCTGACGCCTATAATCTCAGCACTCAGGAGGCTGAGGTAGGAGGTTCACTGTGAGTTTGAAACCAGCCTGTGTTACAGGGTGAGTTACAGGTTAATGTGGGCTATAGGGACACCTGCTTTAAAAAAAAAAAAAAAAAAAAAGGCCACAATTAAATTTTAAAAAAATTGGCTGGGCAGAAGGACAAGGCTGGTTGGACATAGAACAGCTGCCCATCACTTGTCAGTGAATTTTCCCTCCAAGTACTGGGGATCAGAAAAGAGGCTATTTTAACAATCCAGTGGGATTTCCTACCTCTATGGCTCCGGAATACTGAACCACAGAAGACTCCAGAATATACTTTTAAAGTAAATGAAGATGCTGGGATGTTCTTGCTCAGCTCAAGATCTTGTTTCCTCCCCCAGCCTTCCATGCACCTCCTCCTTGTTGGGACTGGGGAGTGACATCAGAATTGCAACTGATGATGTCGCTGTCACTATAGCAACACTGTCAGGCTGCCAGAGATGGAGGGATGAGCAAGTCAAGAGAGGTGAAGATGCCCTGCACCCATGGCGCTGCTGCTCAGAGACAAGAGAAGGAGTGACGATGTGTTCTGTGGTTCTGACGTTTAGATTGGAAGGACTGGGTTTTCTTGCTCCTACTCAGTTTGCGTGTTTAAATGATGTTGGGGAGAAGGGGAAGGGAAATGTTTGCCAATAGATCACACTTAAAACAGTAAAAGTAGGGCTGGAGAGATGGCTTAGCGGTTAAGCGTTTGCCTGCGAAGCCTAAGGACCCCGGTTTGAGGCTCAATTCCCCAGGACCCACATTAGCCAGATGCACAAGGGGGCGCACACATCTGGAGTTCGTTTGCAGTGGCTGCAGGCCCTGGCGCGCCCATTCTCTCTTTCTCTCTCTCTCTCTCTCTCTCTCTCTCTCTCTCTCTCTCTCTCTCTTCCTCTCTCTGTCTGTTGCTCTCAAATAAGTAAATAAAAATGAACCAAAATTTTTTAAAAAAAACAGTAAAGTATTATTAACAGATCTAATGGGCAAAGAAGAGAATATGAAATAATTAATAGTACCCTAAATTTCTTACACAAAGCTCAAGGAGCCACTTCATTTGGGGATCCAGACTGAACTCTTTTTATATATGTATTTTGTTGTTGTTATTGTTGCTGTTGTTTTGTTTTTCGAGGTAGGGTTTCACTCTGGCTCAGGCTGACCTTGACTTGATCTCACAGTGATCCTCCTACCTCTGTCTCCCCAGTGCTGGGATTTATTTTTTTAAGATTTTATTTTTATTTATTAGAGACAGAGAGAATGGGCACACCACGGTTCCCAGCCACTGCAAACAAACTCCAGATGAATTTGCCACCATGTGCATCTGGCTTACGTGGGACCTGGAGAATTGAACCTGGGCCCCTACACTTCACAAGCATACGCCTTAACCATTGAGCCATCTCTCTAGCCTCCAGTGCTGGGATTTTAAAGGTGTGCACCACCTCGCCCTGTCTAGCCACTTAAACCCTACATTTGAATCCTCTGGACCTAGGTGAGTCATAAGAAAAATAACTTCGGGGATATTTTGCCTTAACTGACCATCTCTGGGCCAAAATTTACCTTAGATTGTCAAATGCTGTATCACTAACCCATCCTCTAGCACGCCCAAGCTGAGAAACTGTACTAGAAGAAATCAGACCACAATGCACTTACCTAGCAATTGCTTCTAGGCCAGAGGAAAACTTTAGTTTATTGTCTTTGAAAAGGTTACCAGAGGTGTTCACTAATTAACGGTTAGGTACAAAGCATGTGGTTTGGGGGCTAGAGAGATGGCTCAGAGGTTAAAGGCACTTGTGTACCCAAGCCTTTGCTTTCTTGTTATCTTTCTCCCTGCTTGCAAATAAATAACTGTGGCTTTTTTGTTTTGTTTTGTTTTGGTTTTTCAGGGTAGGGTCTCACTCTAGCCCAGACTGACCTGGAATTCACTATGGAGTCTCAGGGTGGTCTCGAACTCACTGCGATCCTCCTACCTCTGCCTCTCGAGTGCTAGCATTAAAGGCATGCGCCACCACGCCCGTCTTGCATCTGGCTTTTTACTTGTGTGCTAGAGATCTGATCTTAGATACTCACACTCGGGTGCAAGGGGTTTTTGCACTGAGCCATCTCCCCAGCCCCACAGTGACCTTTTGAGGCAACAGGGAATTTTCCCTGTTAGATGGACAAGCTTGTCAAGGTTACAGCTATAATAAATGTCAATACTGGGACCGCATTTAATATTCTGAGTGTTAAATGTAATGCTCTTTTTATTTTTTAAATTTATTTATTTATTTGAGAGAAAGAGGTGGGGTGGGGGGAGAGAGGGAAAGAATGGGCGCACCAGGGCCTCCAGCCACTGCAAATGAACTCCAGATGCATACGCCCCCTTGTGCATCTGGCTTATGTGGGTCCTGGAGAATCGAACCTGGATCCTTGGGCTTTGCAGGCAAGTGCCTTAACTGCTAAGCCATCTCTCCAGCCCTGTAGCACTCTTAACTGACACCTTGAAACCAAAACTGAGAGTGAAGGCCAATGTTTGACTCCGAGGTGTTAAGCTACATGGGGATTAGGAGGTGGCTCATGATGTGGGTGGTGTCAATTTATCAGAACCTAGAAATATGCCAATATTCCTGTTGACCCCCAAATCCAATAGTAGCAAATTTTACTTGCTGAGTCAACACAGGATGAGGCAATGAAGCGGGACAAGCTCCTCTAATAAAATTTCAAGGAATTCTTTCCTCTTCCAATTCAAGTAGATCAATGAGACTTTGTCCACGGTGGGGCTGAGCCCGGTCTGATGGCGATGCTACAATCTCAGCACACCAGTGATGTGAGCGGCTGAGGCTAGCCTCGGTTACAAAACTGAGGCTAGCCTCAGTTACAAGACAAGCACAATGGTTATATTGAAGTATTCTTTGGTGCCTTTAATTTTCGTCTCCTCCTCCGTCTCGCTCTCAGACTGTTATGATCATGACTGCTCCATGGGCACCCCACAAAGAATGGAGACTTTCAACAGGCTCGGGACAGTTCCAACAGTAGTCCACCATCCCTGAAGCACAAATCCCCCCCCCCCGCAAGAAACCCAAAAGAACCATGCCCGCCTGCTGCCCTCCCGTTACAGAATAGAGACGGCTGTCCGGAGGCTTGAAAGGCCTGACTGTCTCTGAAACAGAACGCCCAGTGTTGGGGGTCAACGTTCAGCTGCCAGGTTTAACAGTCAGTCTCTAAGTCTATAGGTCTGAAAACCTTTTGGCTATATACGGTGGTGGTGGGGGGGAACGTGGAAATTTCCATCTGCCCTGGCAAAACTTCTTAGATTCACTGATAAGTAAACAAACATGGGGATCTAGCAAGTATATTTCCCCCTTTTGCTATAAACCCATAGTGGCTGATTCAAAGTCCAAGAGAATCAGAAAGTAGGTTCTTTCCTGACAAGCTGGTGTGTACCTCACAGGCTTGATGGATGGTTGTCTTCTACTCAGGGATGGCAGGAGGTTGACCAGAATAAAGTGTGTGTTTGCTTTTTTAAAATTTTAACATTTTTTTTTGGTTTTTCAAGGTAAGGTCTCACTCTAGCCCAGGCTGACCTGGAATTCACTATGTAGTTTCAGGCTGGCCTTGAACTCACAACGATCATCTTGCTACCTCTGCCTCCTGAGTGCTGGGATTAAAGGAATGTGCCGCCACACTGTGTTTTTTTGTTTTTTGTTTTCCCCCTGATGTAGGGTTTCACTGTAGTCCAGGCTTACCTGGAATTTACTATGTAGTCTCAGGGTGGCCTTAAACTCATGGTAGTCCTCCTACCTCTGCCTCCTGAGTGCTGGGATTAAAGGCGTGCACCACCACGCCCGGCCCTGGGTTTTATTTTTATCTGAGACAAGGTCTCACTATGTTGTTCAAGCTGGCGTGGAATTCATGATGGTTCTACCTCAGCCTTTCAAGGGCTAGGACTTCAGGCATGTAGTAACACACCCTATGGGATAAATGATTCAAAACTTGGTTTAGGGCTGGAGAGATGGCTTAGCCGTTAAGGTGCTTGCCTGCAAAGGCAAGGACCCATGTTCGACTCCTTAACAATATGAGATACCCCCCACCTTTTTCTTCAAGGTAGGGTCTCACACTAGCCCAGGCTGACCTAGAACTCAAGTCTGTAGTCCCAGTCAGGACTTGAACTCAGTGATCCTCTTATCTCTGCCTCCCCAGGGCTGTGATTAAAGGTGTCCACCACCATGCCCGGCTTCGTGTGTGTGTGTGTGTGTGTGTGTGTGTGTGTGTGTGTGTGTGAGAGAGAGAGAGAGAGAGAGAGAGAGAGAGAGAGAGAGAGGGAGGGAGGGAGGGAGGGAGAGACAGAGAGACAGAGGGAGAGGGAGAGGGAGAGAGGGAGATAGAGAGAGAAAGGGCATGCCAGAGCCTCCTTCCTCTGCCAACAAACTCAACCCAGGTACCACTTAGTCCATCTGGCTTTAAGTGGGTGCTGGGAAATTGAACCCAGGCCTTCAGGCTTAGAGAGGGGAGAGTGGGCGCGCCAGGGCCTCCAGCCGCTGCAAACGAACTCCAGACCCATGCACCACCTTGTGCATCTGGCTTACATGGGTCCTGGGGGAATCAAACCTGGGTCCTTTGGCTTTACAGGCAAGCGCCTTAATCGTTAAGTCATCTCTGCAGCCCTCTTTTTCCGTTCTTTTAAAGACCGGGTTTGATGTAGCCCAGGTTGGATCCGAACTCTGTATGTACCCAAGGAGGACCTTGAGCTGCGGGATCCTCCCACCTCCACCTGCCCGGGGCTGGGATTGCAGCCGTGCGCCCGGATTAAACTTTATAAACCCATTCCAAATTTCGGATTCTAACAATAAATAAATGAATGAATGAATAAAAATTAGCCTTTCTCTCCCCGTCTCTTCGACTTTTCCTCTCTTCCTCTCTCTCTCTCTCTCTCTCTGGCCACAGCTCCCGGACTCCATCGCCAAGGAGCGACCAGTCCCTTTCGCGTGCCCGCTCCGCGCGCGTGAACGAGAATGTCCCAGCGCAGCAGCCGTAGTCGGGCGGAGCGCCGGGCCGCGGGGCGTTGTGGGAAATGAAGGCGGCCACGGGCATTGTGGGAAATCATGGCGGCCGCCGTTCACTCCCGGGTCGTCCGGGCATGGCCAATGTCACGTAAGTGTCCTCGGGAGCCGCGGGCCGGGATCTGGAGTCCTCGGTTCGGGTCCCTCGACGCCGTAGGCACCCGGGTGGGCGAGTGAGGGTCGGAGCGGGCCTGTCCGGTGGGAAGGGAGCTCGGAGAACGTGAGCTGCGGGAAGGGGAGAGAAAGCTGGGGGGCGCGGGGGTGGGGGACATCCCAAGGACTGGGGTGACCGGAGTCCTGGCCGTGGCCTGGGGGTGTGAGAAGCGTTTATTCGTTGCAGGCGGGGGAGGAATCAAGAGGAGAAGGGTTTTGACGGAGCGACTCTGTGACCTTGTGCAAACCCTTCTATGGTCTCGGCTCCAGGGTGTCACGAGGGGAGATTTAAATGAGATGGGTGGAAAGGCTGCTACAGAACGGTGACAGCTTAAACTTAAAAAAAAAATAATTTGTTTATTTATTTGCAAGCAGAGAGAGAGAGAGAGAGGAGATAGAGAGGATGGGTGCACCAGGTCCCCCAGCTTCTGCAAACGAACTCCACATACACGCACCCCTCTTGTACATCTGGTTTACGTGGGTCCTGGGGCATCGAACCTGGGTCCTTTGGCTTCACAGGCAAACGCCTTAACCGCTAAGCCATCTCCCTAGCCCGCCTGAGGTATTTTTCCTCCCTTCTAATCTGATTGAATCTGTACTCAGCCCTCAAATTTCATCATCTGTTCTTTCATTCACTGCTAGACAAAACAAACTGAATGCAGTTACACTTCATCCTTGATCTTTCGTCCTTCTCCATAAAACCGGCTCAATTAAATCACCCAGAGTTTTACATATATATGTATACACGCACACACACACACATATATGTATGTATGTATGTGTACACACACACACACACACACACACACACACACACACACACACATACATGTGTATTTTAGTTATTACAGAATGGCATTTACCCCCAAAAATGCCTGGAGTTCGTATCACATAGAGATTTATGAAGAATGGAACTGGGGAACTCATTGAGGAGCTAAGGAATCAGGTGTTTTTATAAATGTCTTATTTATTTATGGGGGGGGAGAGGCAAAGGAAGAGAGAGAATGGGCGTGCCAGGGCCTCTAGTCACTGCAAATAAACTCCAGACACACGTACCACTTTTCTTACGTGGGTAGTGGGGATTGGAATCTGGGTCCTGAGGCTTGGCAGGCAAGCCCCTTAGCCGCTAAGCCATCTCCAACCACTGAATCAGAGTTTTTGAGGTTAGTTCCGGTGCTCGGAGGTCTTACAAATACTACATTCAGTCCTGTGGCAACAGTCACGGGTGTTCAGATCATTCCTGTTTGCTTTCTCGGTGAGTTAGAACTCCAGCATGCTACTGCTGAGATGGTTTTTTAATGATTTTTTTTTTTTTTTATTTATGATGGATATGTTGGTGACTGTGTCTTTGCAAAAGGATTTTCTGCCTCTTGCCAAACAGGTGCATTCGTGAGACAACAAAGAGTACAAGTGAAAAGTCCATTTACTGAGAATTTGCTACCTGTTAATTGTAGTTCTAGATATTTCCATCATTTTTTTTTTTCTTGACCAGTCTCCCTCTCCCTTCCTTTTCTTTCTTGCCTTGCACTCTCATGTAGTTGAGGATGACCTTGGCCTTCTGATACCCTGCTTCCACGTCCCATTGCTAGAATTACAGGTGTGTGCCGTCACACCTGGTTTATGGGATTGGATCCAGGGCTTCATGCATGCTGGCCAAGAACTCAATCAACTGAGGCTCAGCCCTTTTATAACATTTTTCTTGACGCGATAGGACATGATGGCATATGCTCTTAACCACCCTGTTTCATTGTCCCTAGTAAAGTCAGGTTTAGGGCAAGCTCTTCAAAGGTTTGGCATAATCCAAACACTGCCAAATAGAACTATAGAAAACAGTTATATTTACTTTAGTGTGGCAAGACTATTATGTATAACACAAAAACCTGAGGGGGGGGAGTGGAGTGTAACTTCTAGCAAGGGACGATTGGGGCACCAGTGGAGCACCCTTGTCCACCTCCTTAGGGGGGTTTGAACCTGGGAAGTCCGAGGTTGAGCGTTTTCCGCTGGCAAAGGCATACTGGTGAGCATAAGAGTGTGTAGTCTTCCCGGAGACAGTGAGATTGCCCTGTGCATCCGCGATAGTTGTTGGGAAGGACTGACCACGCCAGGTGACAGGCCTTAGACTCAAGCAGAGTGTGGTGGCCTCCGGAGTGGGTGTGGCAAGAGGAGTCAATGGGAATGAAGACACAGAATTACAACTCAAGCCATTTTGTGCAGGGTGCGAGGCGGCCTTGATGTGGTTTTGACTTAGATTTGACTTCCTGGTGTACTCGGGGTTCTGAGCCCTTGTCAGATGAAGAGCCAGCAGGGATAGCCTCCCATTCTGGGCCACATCCTCACTTGTCATGGCAAGCTTTGCTTTGCTCCCAGGAGCTTTCCATTTGATACACTCCAACACCTGCTTTTGTTTCTTGCACCTTATTGAACTATGTTTCCGTCTCTAGCTGGCTCTCTGGGTTCACCACCAGCCTCTCTGAACCTTACTTCCCTCATCTGGAAAGCAAGAGAGAAAGTAGCGCTTAGAACCGTGCTGGGCACATGGTCAGCTCTCTTTAAGTTACCAGGATTCTGTTTCATTGGCACTGTGTGTGATCTCTATTCTTAGGCTCTTTCTCCCATTCTGAACTTTTTGTTTTGTCTTGCTTTTGAGATAGTGTGGTGTATTAATAGCCACACTAGCCTCAGCCTCCTAGGTTCAAGCATCTGCCTATCTCACCTCCCAGTAGCTGGGACTACAGGTGTGTGTCCCCCATGGAAGGCCTGAATTGTGTGTGTGCCTGTTGCTGGGCATTGAATCCACGCTAGGCAAGTGCTGAACCTATAGCTGACTGTGCTCTTCTTGCTTTTTTTTTAAAGGTAGGGTCTTGCTGTAGCCCAGGCTGCCCTGGAATTCACTCTGTAGTCTAAGGCTGGCATTGAGGTCATAGCCATTCTCCTACCTCTGCCTCTCAAGTGCTGGGATTAAAGGTGTGCGCCACCATGCCCGGCGTGTTTTTACTTTTATTTGAATTAACATGTCACTTTGTTGCCCCATGTGCTCTTGAATTCCCTCTAGTCAAACAAGCTTGGAACTTGTGACTCTGTGGTCTCACCTCCCAAGTAAATGGGATTGTGGTCCTGTGCCATTAGGCCTGGCTCTCACCTAAAAAATTATTTTTGTTTATTTTTAATTATTTATTTGAGAGCAACAGACAGAAAGAGAAAGAGGCAGATAGTGAGAGAGAGAGAGAGAGAGAGAGAATGGGCACTCCAGGGCCTCCAGCCACTGCAGATGAACTCCAGACTCATGCACCCCCTTGTGCATCTGGCTAACATGGGTCCTGGGGAATTGAGCCTCGAACCGGGGGCCTTAGGCTTCACAGGCAAGTGCTTAACTGCTAAGCCATCTCTCCAGCTCCTTGGCTCACAATTTTGACGAGGAAGAACAGTGGCTTCTGGGCAGAGTGCCACTGGAAAGGTGTTCCCAGAAAATTTAGGTTATCTTAAATTAATTTAATCCCATTTGCTTCTCACCTTTCTTCAAGCACATAGCACCACGGCTAAGCCCAAAACCCATTGACTGGGACAACAATTCTTTACCAGTTTAAACTTTTTAAACTTATGTGAAAATTGGGTAAACTTGTCTAAAACTGTGTAAGTGAGAAGGAACGAGAAGTCATCAAAGGGCACGCACAGTTCTCTGCTAGGAGCAGCAGTTGATAGACCTGGAGTGGGGCGGGCTGAGGTGGCGGCTCAGGGGGTAAAGTGGGTGTCACACAGCGTGAGGATCGGAATTTGGATTCCCGGCATGGAAAAGTGGGGCGTGGTGGTGTGTGCTGACTCTCGAGCTGGGGAGGTGGAGACAGGAGATCCGCAGGGCTCAGTGGATTGGAGGGCTCCAGGTTCATTGAGAGACACCCGACATCAACCTTTGGCCTTCACATGCATGCGTGTATATACACACACAGACACTCACACCCGCATGCTCTTACACACATATGAACATACAGACACTTAGATGCATACTACATACCACATACACATGCAGAATAAGAATAAACACTAGAGGTGAGGTGCTGAGAAGGCAGATGATTTGTAGTGAGCAGCTGTGCTCAATCCCAAGAACCTACATTAAAATGCTAAGCATGGGGCTGGAGGGACGGCCCAGCGGTTAAGGTGCTCACCTGCAAAGCCAAAAGACCCAGGTTCGGTTCCCCAAGTTCCATGTAAAGCCAAATGCACAAGGTGTCACTTGCATCTGAAGTTTGTTTGCAGTGGCTAGAGGCCCTGGAGCGCCTGCTTTCTCCCTCTCCCTCTTTCTCTCTCTCTCCCTCTCTCTGTTTATCTGCCTCTTTCTCACTCTCTCAAATAAATAAATAAATAAATAAGCATTTTAAAATGCTGAGCATGGTGGCATGTGCTTGTAATCCCAGTGTTGGGGAGGCAGAGAAAGGAAGATCCCTGGGGTTCACTGGTCAGTCACCCTAGCCTATTTTGCAAACTCCACATCAACGAGAGACCCTGTCTTAGGGAACGAAAAAATAAAAATGGATAATATCTGAGGAATGACATCCAAGGTTGCCCTCTAGCGCCCACATTAACAATCATGTATGTATACAACACACACATTTTTAAAAACGCTGGATGTGGTGGCTTATGCCAATAATACCAGCTCTTGGGAGGCTGAGGTACGAGGATGGCTGTGAGTTGGAGGCCAAGTCTGGGCAAGTGAAACCCTGCCTCAGAAAGCAGGGGAAAAAAGAGAGAGACAGAGGAAAGAGAGGGAGGAAGAAAGATAAAGAGGGAGAGAGAGGGAAGAGGAAGGGGGAGGGAAGAAAAGAAAAGGGAAAAAGTGCTCAAGAGGTTCACCTGCACGGGGGTGTGCTTAGTGGGGATATATGCATGGTATTTAGATGTAGAATCCGACGTGTTCTTTGCAATTCCAGGAGACACAGGAGGAAACCTGGAGAGGACCGGCCCCACGTGGGCAGTCTTCAAACTGAGAGTGGCCCAGGTTAGAAAGAGCTGCTGTAAGAAGCAGCGAATCCCCCCCCCCCCCGCCCCCGCACCCGCAGGTGTGAGGCTGCGACCAATACCACTTTCACTTATACTGGAGAAAGGGGTGAACAATAGTGTGTCTTCCAGTACCTAGAAACTGCATCCGTGGGGGGAAAAAGGGAGGGGAAGGTTTGACAAATCACTTGTTATTGATCTTTCTAAAACTCAGAAGCCATTTTCTCAAGTACTCATTTTAATCATAATTTTCTAAATATTTTATTTTATTTATTTATTTGAGAGATACAGAAATAGGCAGGGTGAGAGAGAGGGAAAGAGAGAATGGGAGCGCCAGGGCCCCCAGCCACTTCAAATGAACTCCAGATGCATGCGCCTTCTTGTACATCTGGCTAACGTGGGTCCTGGGGAATCAAACCTGTGTCCTTTGGCTTTGCAGGCAAATGCCTTAAGCCCTCCCTCCAGCCCTAAACTGTGTGTTCTCTCTTAAGTGCTCTTTACCTGCCACTTCTGCCTCCAACCCACGCCGTCAGCTTCATCAGAGTGTGTCCCATAGGTCTTCTGCTCCCTGCTCACTCTCATCCATTCTTTCCTTCACGTTGCCACATGGCGTGTGTTTCTCTGGAAGCCAGGAGTCTGTGTTAGTACTCTTTAAAACCTTCCTCAAACGCGTTGCCCAGCACTCCTTCCTTAGCATAGCATGACTTAATGTTTTGTACCCTATATGGTGTAGTGTTTACTTTCTAAGTTTTGGATGTTTCCTCATGCTAAGGAATTTATGTTGTAATGATTTGCATATGTTGTTGTTGCTATTTACACAAAGGTGCTTTTCACAAAATAATGTTGAAAGTTTCTAGCGACAGGAGCTATTGGTATTGATGGTTACTTTCTTTTGTTCTTTTTCTTTTCTTTTTTTTTTTTTTTTTTTTTGCGGTTGGGTATCGCTCTAGCCCAGGCTGACCTGGAATTCACTATGTAGTCTCAGGGTGGCCTCAAACTCATGACAATCCTCCTAACTTTGCCTCTCAAGTGCTGGGATTAAAGGCGTGCGCCACCACGACTGGCTGATGGTAACTTTAAAAAAATTTTTTTTGTTTAATTTTATTTATTTGAGAGTGACAGAGAGAAAGGCAGAGAGAGAGAGAAAGAATGGGCATGCCAGAGCCTCCAGCCACTGCAAACGAACTGCAGATGCATGTGCCCCTTGTGCATCTGGCTAACATGGGTCCTGGAGAATCGAGCCTTGAACTGGGGTCCTTAGGCTTCACAGGCAAGCGCTTAACCACTAAGCCATCTCTCCAGCCCTGATGGTTGCTTTTATATGAACGTTTTTCTATGTGTTGGGATTTTGCTTAAGGTCCCACCATTGCTGCGGCAGCAACGTTCCCCGGGCCGCCCCGTCGCCAGCTGCACTATGCGCTCATACCTCATGGGAAAGGCGGGCGCTCCTCTGTCAGCGGGATTGTGGCCACTGTGTTTGGAGCAACAGGATTTCTGGGCCGCTATGTCGTCAACCATCTCGGTAAGTGACCTTCCTTGAGCTCAGGATGCACAGACAGAGCTTCTTGACTAGGGTTGGCCAGTGTGAGGCCGTGAGCTGTGTCGTCACTTTAACAGCAGTACACGTTACTTCTGTCTCAGCTTTATGTGTTTGTTTTCTCAGCCCTGGCGTTAAGTGCACTCCTGTGCTTCCTATATACGCCACGAGGATGGCCTGTATAGGGAATAAAGGAATCTTGAAAAGCTGTCACGGTGGGCTGGTGAGATGGCTTAGTGGTCAAAGGCTCTTGCTTAAAAGCTTGCTGGCCAGGGTTCAGTTCCCAGTGCCTATGTAAACCACATGCACAGAGCGGTGCTTGAGCCTGGGGTTTATTCGCAGCAGCAGGAGGCCCTGGTGTGCCCATTGTCTCTTTCTGCTCTCGAGTAAATCAATAAAAATACATTTTTCTTTAAAAAGTCATGACATCTTTAGTAGGGCAAAGTGTATCTTAATTCATGTGTCATAGTGGAATTTAAGTATTTACCGTGTCACTGTTGAATGACACATGCGTACCGTTATGCTGACGTTTATACTTGTTTCACCCCATCCTTGTTTCAGGACGTATGGGGTCACAGGTGATCATACCCTATCGGTGTGACACGTATGATTATATGCACCTTCGTCCCATGGGTGACCTGGGCCAGCTTATCTTTCTGGTAAGACTTTCTGCCTGGTAATGGGAGTCGATGGGGTATGTTGCTAAGGTTATTTTTAGGAGTAAGAGGCAGTGTAGTAAAGCAGCAGTTTAATCACAGAATGCTCTGCTAGAGCCGGCCGTGGTGGGACCCCCTCGTCCCGGCGCCCGGAGGCTGACGTGGAGTGCCAGGGCTCGGGCCACCCTGGGTTGTGGGTTCCAGGCCAGCCTGGGCTCCAGCGAGACCCTAAAGAGCGGACCACGGGATCCTCTACTTTGTTAGACTCCGGCCTTTCTTGTTATACCACATTAACATTAAACTGGGCCTTTGGCAAACTTTTTCTGTAAAAGGCTAAATAATTATTTCAGGCTTGGCACATAGTTGCTGGGTTCTGCCTTTAAGACCTGGAACCAGCCATAAAGAATATGTGTATGAACAGATATGTCCGTACTCCAGTACAACTTTATGTATAAAATTAGGCTGTGGACCATTGCCTATACTTTGCTAACCCCTGCTTGGGACCTGGGCTTTCCCATATGGAAGATGATCGTGATGTGTGGGGCTGTAAGTATAAAAGTACAGACTTCAAAGACTGTGAAAAAATACCACTTTTGTAATGACTGCATTTTGAAATAATAGTTTAGATATAGTGGGCTGAATAAGGTATATTATGAATGCCGCTTTGCTCTTTTGTACAAGACTCAGAACAGTAAATTTAGGATGGTGTGGCTTGTGTTTGTGCTGGAGAGAACTTTTACAGGCAGAGGTCACGAGCAGGCTGTGGTGAGCTTGGCTGTTAAGCACTCCCTCCCGCCTCTCTCCACTCTGGGCTCGCTCTTTGGCCGGAGCTGTCAGTGAGGACAGGCAGGCAGAGGAGCAGGAGGGAGCACGCGCCTTCAGGGAGGGGCGGAAATGCGGCAGCGCCTGGGTGTGTGTGGTCACTGGAGAGCTGAGGACATCCGTATCCAGGGCAGTGCCTGTGCACAGGGGCTCTGCTGCCCACCCTGCTGTGCCAGGACAGTCACCCTCACCAGTCGTGGAACTGAGCTCTTCCATTTACACTTGTTTGTTTCTTTTTGGTTTTTCGAGGTACGGTCTCACTCTAGCCCAGGCTGACCTGGAATCCACTATGGAGTCTCAGGGTGGCCTTGAACTCACTTTGATCTCCTACCTCTGCCTCCTGAGTGCTGGGATTAAAGGTGTACACCACCATGCCGGGGCTAATACTTTGTTTTGTTTTGTTTTTGGTTACATTTGACCTTTTTAAATATCTGGCTAACTTCTTTAATATCTTTGAAAATACAGGCATACAGATTTTTTTGAAATTCCAGCATCCTGAAATTCCCTTAATTGTTTCGCATGTGTATGTATGTATGGCGTGCATGCATGTGCATATTCACATCTATATGTGTGCAGATGTGTGTGTGCATGCACACATGTGGAAGCCAGAGGTTGACATCAGATGTCATCCTCAGTCGCTTTGAGGCTATAGCTCACGAGTTCAGCCAGTCTAGCGTTCCTTCTCTGTGGCTTCTGAATGCTAAAACACTGGAGGGCTCTACCCTCACCCAGCATTCACATGGGTGCTCGGAATTCAAACTCTGGTCCTTCGTTGTTGTTGAGAAAAGGGCTTGTTGCAGTCTGGTTTGTATTGCTGTTAGAAATCACCCAACCAAGAGCCGCTTCTGGGAAAAAGAGATTTATTTTGGCTTACAGGCTCGAAGGGAAGCTCCATGATGGCAGGGGAAAATGATGGCATGAGCAGAGGGTGGACATCACCCCCTGGCCAATATAAGGTGGACCATAGCAACAGGAGAGTGTGCCAAACACTGGCATGGGGAAACTGGCTATAAAGCCCATAAGCCCGCCCCCAACAATACACTCCCTCCAGGAGGCATTAATTCCCAAATATCCATCAGCTGGGAACCTAGCATTCAGAACACCTAAGTTTATGGGGGACACCTGAATCAAACCACCACAGGGCTCATGGTAGCCCCGGCTGCTTTGAACTTCCTGTATAGCCAAGACAAGCCTTAAACTCCGATCCTCCTACCTCAGCTCCACCAATACTGGGATTTCAGGTGTGTACCACCATGCCCAGCCTGATTTTGCCTCTTTCTTTGTGTGTGTGTGGAGGGGGGCGCATGCCTTCACGTGGGTATGTGTTGGGGAGCCCGTGTGTTTGGAGGCCAGGTGTAACCGTGGTGTGGTTCACAGGAATACTATCCGCCTCTTTTTGAGACAGGGTCTCTCATTGGCCTGGAGCTGGACGGGCTGGCCCCGAGCTGCAGGCCTCCTGCCTCTGCACCCCAGAGCTGGGTTATCGGTCCTCACTGCAGTGCCAGCACTTTCTCATGGCTCCTGAGTTTTGGTTTTCTGAGGTAGGGTGTCACTCTAGCTCAGGCTGACCTAGAACTCGCTGTGTAGTCTCAGGGTGGCCTCGACTCACGGCGATCCTCCTACCTCTGCCTCCCGCGAGTGTTGGGATTAAAGGCGTGCTCCGCCACGCCCGGCTTTCCATCCATACTTTTGACTGACTTTGATGGCATTTAAAATTTTTTCCTTACCAAGAACTCATAAGCTAAATAATAATATTTGCACCGGAAAATTCTTTTTAAAAAACATGTTTTCCAAATTTCATCATCAGATGCCTTTTTGTTAGCATCGGCACGGGAGATGAACGGCTCTCTTGTTCTTCAAAGGGAAGTGCACCATTCGCTCTCGCACTTTCTGTCGAATGCAGGTACCCGCAGGACGGGTGGAGGCCGCGGGCACTGGCGCTGCGCTGCAGGACAGCATTCTCTTCTTCCTGCAACACTGACTGGCCAGGTCTTTTTTTTTTTAATGTTTTTTAAAATTAATTTTTAATTACAGTGCAAAATAATGGGTTTTGATATGACATTTTCATCCAGATCTATCCCTGTTCTTGCTCATAACTCACCCCCTAGCTACCTTCCCCACCTCCACAGTGCTGCTCGTCCTCTTCCCAAAGAGCTCCCCCTTTTTGCTTTCTTGTCTCCCCCACTGTGTTTTGTCTCCCCACACACCTTATGACCCTCACAGGAAGCTCAGTCTTCTGTGTTTGTTGTTTGTGTCTCAGCTGACTTCTGAGAAAGCTGGGCCACCTTGCCTGTGGGATGCGGCTTTCTCACTTGAGCCCCTGTCTAGATGGCCACTTAGCTCCGCGGCCTCTCAGAGCCTTGTCCCTGAGGATGGGGCTGCTTCTTTATTTTTCTCCTGCGATTGCCCCATAATCTTCCTCTTGAGCTATCTTGGTTGGACTCTTCCTCTGTATCCCAGCACCTTTTCTTTTAAAAAAAAATTTTTTTTATGTATTTATTTGAGAGCGACAGACAGAGAGAAAGAGGAAGACAGAAAGAGAACAGGTGCACCAGGGCCTCCAGCCACTGCAAAGGAACTCCAGACGCGTGCGCCCCCTTGTGCATCTGGCTTGCGTGGGTCCTGGGTAATCGAGCCTCGAACCGGGGTCCTTAGGCTTCACAGGCAAGCGCTTCACCACTAAGCCACCTCTCCAGCCCACAGCATCTTCTCTGATAAAGCCTTGACGCGGAGCTAGCTTTCTGTTGCATGGGCAGCGTGCGGCCGAGGTACCGCGTGCCTGCCAGCGCATGGCCGACAGGGTTTGCGGTCCTGGCTCGCTCCAGAGCCACTTCTCTTGCGCCCGTCTCCTTTCCTGCAGTCTCATTTTCCTCTTCTCTGAGCTGCAGAGGCGTTGGGTACACGCATTCTCATCCTCTCCTTCCTCCTCCACCTGCTCCTTTCTCTGTGTCCCTTTCCCCTCCCCGAGAACGCGGAGTTCCACATACGTGCATTTAGTAGTTGACTCTAGGAGTCACAGTACTGTCTTCCATTGAAATGCTTACATAACTCAATTTCCTTTTTGGCTCTTTTGTTTTTTATTGGTTTTTCGAGATAGGGTCTCACTCTAGCCCAGGCTGACCTGGAATTCACTATGGAGTCTCAGGGTGGCCTCAAACTCATGGCAATCTTCCTACCTCTGCCTCCCGAGTGCTGGGATGAAAGGTGTGCGCCACCACGCCCAGCTTTCCTTTTTGGTTCTTTGAGTCAGAATCTTTTTTTAGCCTGAACTGGGCTGATACTTGTACATAGCCTAGGCTAGCTCTAAACTCGTGGTAAGCCCTCTGCCTCAATCCCCTAAGTGTTGGGATTGTATGCATAAGTCACGATACTGGCTCAATTTCAATTTTATTTATTTATATATTCATTTTAATATTTATTTATTTGAAAGAGAGACAGAGGCAGATAGAGAGAGTTTGAGCATTCTAGGGCTTCAAGCCACTGCAAATGAATTCCAGACACATACACCACCTTGTGTATCTGGCTTATGTATACACTAGAGAATTGAACCTGGGTCCTTAAGCTTCGCAGGCAAGCACCTTAACTGCTAAGCCATCTCTTCAGCCCTCGGTGTCAATTTTTGATTCTTTTGCTTTATTTATTTTTTTGTTTATTTATTTATTGAGGTAGGGTCTCACTTTAGCCTAGAATTCACTGTGTAGTCTCAGGGTGGCCTCTTAACTCACAGTGGTCCTCCTACCTCTGGCTCCTGAGTGCTAAGATTAAAGGCTGACCTGGAATTCACTACATAGTCTCAGGGTGGCCTTGAACTCATGGCAATCCTCCAACCTCTGCCTCCTGAGTGCTGGGATTAAAGGTGTGCGCCACTACGCCTGGCATCTTTTGCTTTATTTGAGGTTACCTAACCTGCAGTTATTGTGGACACATTCCTCAGTCCGACTTTACATCTGACGTGATGCTAAGAAGTTAGTTCTAGGCCACAACTCAAGGCACTTCACTTCTCTTGTTCTTATGTTCCTGTTTTGAAATAGGCCCAAGGTTATTAAAAGGGAAGAATTGAACTGACGAGAAATAGGAACGCCACGAGCCCCCTGGTTTACCCCTGGCCTTTAAGAGCCCGAACTCTCCCTTGTAGCAGTCCGCACCTGCTTGCTTGCTGCCCAAATGACCCGGTTCTTAGGCTGTTTGTCCAGAAGGGAAACTGCATGATTGGATCCCTTTACAAGTCTGTGGAGCAGTTGCACAGACAAAAGTTAAGATATGCCATACTAAATATACAAAGCCTCTTTGGTAGTTCTATTGTGTGATTTTTGTCAGCAAAGTGTATTTTTTTAAATAATTTTTTTTTAATTTTTGGTTTTCCGAGGTAGGGTCTCACTCTGGTCCAGGCTGACCTGGAATTCACTATGGAGTCTCAGGGTGGCCTCGAACTCATGGCAGTCTTCCTACCTCTGCCTCCCGAGTGCTGGGGTTAAAGGCGTGCGCCACCACACCCCGCTAAAATAATGTTTTTTATTGGAGAGCAAGACACACACACACACACACAGAGTCTATGGGCATGCCAGGACCTCATGTCACAGCAATCCAGTTCCAGACACACGCACCACTTTGTGCCTCTGCCTTTAGGTGGGTACTGGGGTATTGGACCTAGGCCAGCAGGTTTCACAGACAAACGCCTTTAACTGCTGAGCCATCTCCCCGCTCCAACAAGG
The DNA here is from genome assembly GCF_020740685.1 of Jaculus jaculus. NCBI lineage: Eukaryota > Metazoa > Chordata > Mammalia > Rodentia > Dipodidae > Jaculus > Jaculus jaculus. The sequence continues at coordinate 7,398,448 of NC_059124.1, forward strand.
TGCATTTTGAGTTGTGTCTCCAGCAGAGCCGGGGACTCAGCCGGAAGCCGATGCGTCAACATCAGTCTGCTGTGATCAGCGCAGCCTGAACGCAGCGGCCCCATGCTCGGGCCTCAACGACACATGGCCCTTGTGAATGGTGCCCAGGGTGCTATAGACGTATTAAGTGCCAAGGTGTGTCTGCTCTGCTCTTACCTGAATGGCTCCTCCTGTCATAGGAATGGAATGCGAGGGACAAAGAGTCTATCCAGAGAGCAGTGGAGCGCAGCAACGTGGTCATCAATCTGGTCGGCAGGGACTGGGAAACCAGGTACGTTGTAGTCGGCCTGTGACCTGTTCCATTCTGTTCTATTTCCTTCCTTCCTTCCTTCCTTCCTTCCTTCCTTCCTTCCTTCCTTCCTTCCTTCCTTCTTTCTTTCTTTCTTTCTTTCTTTCTTTCTTTTTGCATAAGTCTTGGGGTTCTGTAACATTTATTGTATTCCTTTAAAAAAACCACCATATTTTATTTATTTATTTGAGAGAGAAGGGGGGATTGATAGAGATAGAAAACAGGCATGCCAGGGCCTCCAGCCACTACAAATAAACTCCAGATGCTTGCGCCACCTTGGGTACTGGAGAATCAAACCTGGGGCCTTAAGTAAGCTTCACAAGCAAGTACCTTAACCACTAAGCCATGTCTCCAGCCTCTGTGTACCTTCTTTTTAAAATTTAAAGTTTTTTTTTGTTTTATTTTTATTCATCTATTTGAAAGTGACAGAGAAAGAGGCAGATAAAGACAGAGAGAGAATGGGCGTGCCAGGGCCTCCAGCCCCTGCAAACGAACTCCAGATGCATGCGCCACCTTGTGCATCTGGCTAACGTGGGTCCTGGGGAATCGAGCCTCGAACCAGGGTCCTGAGGCTTCACAGGCGAGCGCTTAACCGCTAAACCATCTCTCCAGCCCTCTGTGTACCTTCTTCATGCTTAGGAATTGTAGAGACATTTCCACTGAGCACGCCAGGAAGGGATGGTGAGATTTCATTGGCATTGTATGGTAGCTGTCACCATTGTTAGGTGTCACGTGAGCACAGTTGGTGGTGTGAATTTGATAGTGACTGGTATCGGAGCTGTGCTTGAATCATTGTTAGGAAGAAGGGTTTTTGCTTATTTATTGTTCAGCAAGCTGAACATTGGTTTTTCTCGTGCAGCCGTGTTCTAAATTGCTGCTGTGCATATTCATTGAAGATAGTATGAGTAAGGTTAAGTTCTGTTTAGCCCCCACACCGTCTTTTTTTTTCTTTTCAGTAATTAGGCTTTGAATCTGCTGGGTATCCCAGGCTGGCCTCAGCCTCACAATCCTGTTGAATACTGGGATTACAGGCATGAATACCTGACCCAGTAAGTAATGTTGTAATCTCATTGTTCCATGACTCTTTATTATTATTATTATTATTATTATTATTATTATTATTATGAAGTAGAAGGTTGTGTGTATACAGCACGCGTTAACGCCATCACTTCCCTCCTCCTGCCCCATTCCCCTGAGGGCCCTCCTCAGTGCGATTCCTGGTCTCCCCGCTCGTCTTGTGGGTTATAAGATGTGAGAGCATCAGTTAGTCATTGGGGGGGGAGCCATGCCTCTGGACATTCCCTTCCACTCTGTGGTTCTCACAGGCTTTCCATCTCCTCTCCCACAAGCTTCCCTGAGCTGTGGAGGGCGGGTTTTAGTCTGTGTTAAGAGTTGGGCTCTCAGCAGGGTCTGGATTTCTGCTTCGGTGGGCTTTGGGTCTCCTCAGTGTCTGTCTCCACGACCCTGGTGCAGATGGTCAGGTTCATCTCGCCAGCTCCTCTGTGGTCTCACTTGGGCCCTGGCTGATGTACGAAGGGTGGTTTATCTCCCCATTCTAGCTCCTTCTGGAAAAGGAAAATAGACTCTCCAGAGGAAAGAGGCCAGCATAGGTTCCGTGGAACAGGCGTTACTAATGAAGAGAGACCTTGCTGGGTGTGGCCAATGTTCTGGCTGAAGGTTCGTGGGAGCTTCTTGTTGGCATCCCTGATTTTGGTCTCCACAGGGTCCTGACTTGGTTCCCAGCTCCATCAAAGGGTTCCTTCCCGCTGAGGGGTCTCTTAGCTAATCAGAGCTGGTCACCCACCGAGGCTGGGTGCCGCCGTTGCACAGGTGTACCCATCTTGTTGCACACTCAGTGGGCTGACCATCGGGGAACTGGCTTTCTTCCAGGTTCCATCCAGATCTTTTGATGTTGTATGTCAACAGCATGTGGTGTCTTTAGCAGTAGGGTCTTAGTTTTTACCTCAGGCAGGTAATCAAGTGCTTTGACAGAGCCTCTCTGGTTTTGGGGGCCTCGTAGTTCCTCTGATCATCAGCTCCGTGTGAATTGGAACTGGCTTCTGGCGCTGGGAGTTACAAGCTCGAGCCAAATGTTTTAGGGTTAGGCTTCATCCCACCCTCGCCAGGGTCCTTCTGGACTTAATTTTGTATGTATTTCCTCCACCTTCCCCTTCCCTTTCCCTAACAAACCTCCCTCTCTGTTACCTGACCCTCGAGTTGCCTGTCAGGTATGCATGCAACTTGGGGTGTTCCAGGTTAGGAACCACAGGTGAGGGGGGGCATGCAGTGTTTGTGTTTCTGTGCTTGTGTGAGTTCACTTGGTATAATCTGTGCCAAGTCTGCCCATTTTCCTACAGATTTCATTGTATTGTGTTTTCTTACTGCTGAGTAGAATTCCATTGTGTCAGGGAAATGCAAATTGAAACAACTATGATAATCCTCCTTTCTCTGGACATGATGGCAATTGTTAAAAAAAAAAAAAATCAGCCAACAGGGCTGGAGAGATGGCTTAGCGGTTAAGTACTTGTCTGTGAAGCCTAAGGACCCCGGTTCGAGGCTCGATTCCCTAGGACCCACGTTAGCCAGATGCACCAGAGGGTGCATGTGTCTGGAGTTTGTTTGCAGTGGCTGGAGGCCCTGGCGCGCCTATTCTCTCTCTCTCTCTATCTGCCTCTTTGTCTGTTGCTCTCAAATAAATAAATAAAAATGAACAAGAACAAAAAAATCAGCCAACAATAAATGTTGGCGAGGATGTGGGGAAAGAGGAACCCTCATTCACTGCGGGTTGGAGAGCAAACTTGTACAACCACTGTGGAAATCAATATGGAGACTCCTGAGAAAGATGAAAACAGGGCTGGAGAGATGGCTCAGCGGTTAAGGCGTTTGCATGCAAAACCAAAGGACCCAAGTTTATTTCCCTAGGACCCACATAAGCCAGATGCACAAGGGACACATGCATCTGGAGTTCATTTGCAATGGCTGGAGGCTGTGGCATGCCCATTCTGTCTGCCTGCCCTCTTCCCTCCCCTTCCCTTTCCTTCCCTCTCTGCTTGCAAATAAATAAATAAAAATTTTTTAAAAAGATGAAAACACAGCTACCAACTGACCCAGCTATTCCTCTCCTGGACATACACCCTTAAGGCTCCACTTTTCGCTGCAGAGAGATTTGCTCAACCATGTTACAGCTGCTCAATTCACAATTGTTAGGAACTGGAATCAACCCAGATGCCCATCATTTGATAGTTGGATAATGAAGATGTGGCACATACACACAGTGGAATTCTATTCAGCAGTAGTTCTTTTCCTTTAGCATTTATTAAAATTTAACTTAGATTTATCTCAATATACCTGTTTCATGAAATTTTTAAAAAATTTTACTTACATGTTTGCACCAAGAGTTTCTTGCAGTGCAAATGACCATCAGACACTTGTGCCACTTTTGGCTTTGGCATTATGTAGACGACTGGGGAATTGGACCTGGGCTGGAAGGCTTCGCCAGCAGCTGCCTTTAACCACTGAGCCGTCTCCCCGGCTCCTCACCAAGTATTTTAAGTTTATTGATGGCTTGCAGGATGTTTTTCAGGTCTCTCCTGCAGTGGCTAACACCGTGGCTTCTGTAGAGCACACATTTCGCTTGTATTCTGCATTGAGTTGCTGTCAGGCTCCTGTTTTCTCCAGTGCTGGGATTGATCCAGGCATGGTGCACAGGCAAACGTTCCACCACAAAGCCCCTTCCAGCCCTGTGTTCACTTCTCACTGAGACAGGCTTTCACTAAGCTGCCTGGGGATGGCCTTGAATTTTCTCTGCAGCCTATACGTGCTTGGAACTTGTGAGCACCCTGCCCCAGCCTTCTGACTGCCCTGCTAGGACTGGTTTTTAGTGTTTTTTTTTTTTTTTTTTTTTACTTTTTGAGGTAGAGTCTTGCTCTAGCCCAGGCTGACCTGGCACTATGTAGTCTCAGGATGGCCTCGAACTCATGGCGAGCCTCCTACCTCAGCCTGCTGAGTGCTGGGACTAAAGGCGTGCGCCACCACACCCGACTCTTAGTGTCTTTTTTTTACCTTGAGGGAAACAAACTTTCAGGAAAAATATGCATCACCTTCTAGTCCCCGGTATAGCCAGGTTTTCTTTTTTTTTTTCTGGGATAAAAAGATTTATTTTGGCAGGAAGCTTCCACGATGGCAGGGGGAAAAGATAGGCCTGACCAGAGGGTGGACATCACCCCCTGGCCAACATAAGGTGGACAATAGCAACAGGAGAGTGTGCCAAACACTGGCATGGGGAAACTGGTTGTAATACCCATAAGCCCGCCCCCAACAATACACTCTCTCCAGGATAGGCAGATTTTCTTAAAAGGCCTTAGCTTCAGGATTCCTTGAAAACACAGAGTATTTTATATTCTTGGTTATAACTTAGAGTAAGTGTCTAACTATATGACAGCAATGACGGTGAGCAGACCTGTAAACCTTGAGAAAAACATTAGCCTTGGCTTAGAGTTAAATCATTGCTGTTTAAAAGTTAACTGTCACATCGCTTCTTGGCCTTTTGGCTAAGATCAAGTATAAAAGTTAACTAACACAAGAACCAGAGTATCAATCAAAGTCTTTGAAATCCTGAATCTAGAATTCTTACCTGATCCTGTTTTTCTTCCAGAAACTTTGATTTTGAGGATGTTTTTGTGAAGATTCCTCAAGCAATAGCTCAAATTTCCAAAGCAGCTGGCGTTGAGAGGCTTGTCCACGTGTCCCATCTCAATGCTGACATAAGGAGCACCTCGCGGTACTTGAGAAATAAGGTCAGTGCCAGGCGGGTGCGGCGGGTGCTCTGGGGCTGGGCGTCGTGGCTCCTTTGAAAGCTGGTGTGGGTGAGAAGGGGGGAGCGTTCCGTTCTCCGGGTCCACGGTCAGGAATGCACGTGTGCCCAGGTGGCATGCTTTGGTCGAGTGCCTTCTGTTTGCATGCCGATGGGGGAGACCTGTAGCACTGACAGTGTCTTTGGAGCACGAGTGAGCCGCCCGCCCGTGTCGGGAAAGATGGCGTGACTCCTGCCGGCGGAGATGTGCACCCGTGTCTGCCTCAGACCTCCTGCGCAGTCACGGCCAAGACAGTCCTTTCTCGACGTGAGCGCCGAGAAAGTTTGCTAGAGAAACGGCTCTTTACATAGTACCCAGTTTTTTACTCCCAGAAGGCCCAGTCCTGGTGATGCCCCGGGAGTCCATCTGCAACCCCACATGTCTTCACGCTCAGGGTCACGACTTGAGGGGTGTCTGGTTCTGTCCTTAGCCTTTGGCTTGTGCCGCACTGTCTCGAGTCGTACAAACAAGGACAACAGAGACCCTGACAGCTTTTTGTCCTGCTGCTCCATTTATTTACTGAAAAATATAATCTATTGAACACCAACCATGAGCCATGTAGTGTGCTAGACACCGGACAGACAATACCCAGACCTGCTTCCAGTCCACATGGAGTTTCTAGTCCCCTGGGAAAGATGCTCTTTCAGTGCAAAGTAGCAAACTGTGCCATAGGAGCAGTCGGCAGTGGGCGAGGCGAGGCGCTTAGCTGGAGCGTCGGAAAGTCCCGTATGTGTAAGCCTGGGGGATCCTGTGTAAGCCTGGGGGATCGGGCGATTCTCCTATGCAAAGCCAGTGCGCGGGTCGCAGGGCTGGCCGAAGCGGGCTCAGGCCTCGTAGTGACGTGATGCTGGAGCCCGTGAGCGCAGCCAGAGCTCCTGGGAGCCCTGGGAAGAGGGGAAGGGTGGTGGGTGTGGAGGAGAGGCCGCCGGCTCATGGGTCCTGTCGGGTGATGAGGGTCCTTGAGGACTGAGGCCTGGGCGGTGGTGCTCGGCCGCAGCGCATAGACCCCCTGCAGATCGTCTTCCTGCTCCCCACCTAGCGCGCTTGCCGACGCCGAAGCTGTCCTGGGTGGAACCTGGCTGTCAGCGTTTTTAACTCTCCAGGTTATTCTCCCTGCCGCACAGGCTGGGGCGGGGCCTTGTTTCACGTGAGAAATGGCAGGTGGTGCAGTTTGGGGCTTGGGTTTCAGGGATGTGGCAGATGTGCCAGTCGTGCAGGGTTTATGACTTGGGGGCTCCAAGGAGAGGTCTGGGCTACAGACGTGGGTTTGAGAGTCAGCAGGATGTTGGGTGGGGGAATGGCAGGGCGTCCCATGGCCTGGCCACTAGCGTGGACTGAACACTAAGGGGGAGCACTGGGCGCTACCGAAGCCGAGGCAGAGCCGACGAGCTCACTGAGAAGGGCCGGGCCTCGTGGCTGGAGGGAGGCCAGAGAGGCCAGGGCTCTCGAGCGTCACAGCAGGAAGCATAATTGAGAGCCACGGAGCAGCCTGGAGGCGAGAAACGTGACCTCACAGCCACCAGTGTCTTCCCCAGACACCGGGTGTCGCCGTCAGGTTCACGTTGCTGGTGGAAATCACCCAACTGAGAGCAGCTTGTGGGGAAGAAAGGTTTATTTTGGCTTACAGGCTCGAGGGGGAAGCTGGCATGGCAGGGGAAAACAATGGCATGAGCAGAGGGTGGACATCACCCCCTGGCCCACATAAGGTGGGCAACAGGAACCAGGAGAGTGTGTCAAACACTGGCAACGGGAAACTGGCTATAACACCCATAAGCCCGCCCCCATCAATACACTCCCTCCAGGAGGCGTTAATTCCCAAATCTCCATCAGCTGGGAACCTTCAGAACACCTAAGTTTATGGGGGACACCTAATCAAACCACCACACCAGGCCACCAGTGTCTCTCCAGACACCAGTGTCTCCCCAAGCTGTTTCAGACCCGCTGTTGACGCAGAATCCAGAATCCGGGCGAGTCAAGCTGAAGGCGGCCCAGCGAGGATGGCGCATTTTCAGCTGGGCAGGAGAAGAGCTCGCAAGGGCACAAGCTGGGGCAGTTGGTGGTGGAGCTGGGTGTTCTGTGAGGTGGAGGCTCTGCGTTAAGGGGAGGGAAGGAGCTGGACGAGAGAGCGGGAAGGGAAGAGTGCAGGGGCTGCCGCACCGTGCTGAGAAAGAAGCGGCGGTCTCGCCTCGCCCTAGGCTCGTGCTTATCGAAAAGTAGATTGGTCACCGGAAAACAGTTTCCGGAAACTCGAAGGCCCAGTGAAAAATGGTGGTGACTTGGATTTTTAGTGGAGCCAATTTGTGGTTTTTATTTCTTTCCTGTAGCTGCAGAAGGTGGTGGGAGGGCAGGGCCCCGAAGAGTCTCAAGAGACCGGGGTTCTGCCCGGGGGGACTGAGGGACCAGTGGCGGGTCATGTGTAATACTGAAAAGGGGAAAAAGGATGGACCGTGGAATCTAATGGGGAACGTGGGGGGCAGCCAGCAAGTGTAGTAGGCTGGGTAAAGGGAGAATATGACCAGTGGGACAGAGTTCCAGGTTCGGGGGTCGCTCTGATAGGTACACACTGCTGCACTCAGGCTGTTGAGCTACCACCACCACCACGCTGGCCTTTCTTCTTTGTTAAAAATAAGATTTTTACTTTTATGTATTTATTTGACAGAGAAAGAGAGAGAGAGAGAGAGAGAGAATGGGCACACCAGGGCCTCCAGCCACCACAAACTCCACATGTGTGTGTCCCCTTGTGCATCTGTCTAACGTGGGTTCTGGGGACTCGAACCTGGGTCCTTTGGCTTTGCAGGCAAATGCCTTAACCATTAAGCCATCCCTCCAGCTCCATGTTGGCCTCTCTCTGGCAGGCTGCTAGTTTGTTGACACATGCCAGAGACTCTGTAAATAGGAAATAGGGAAGCTGGAGGAAAAATTTCCCTTCAGCATAAAATGGGAAGAACGTCAACACGAGTTCTAAGCGGCAGGGAGTGTGCGCACGCTTACCATTGTGCAGGGCTGCGGCTGTGCGCAGCGCCAGTACGTTGGTACGTTCCATGTCGAAAGGTGAGGTGACTGTGGGAAGGATTGGCGCTTTGCTCACGGGTCTCAGAACTTGAACGGTGGTATTTTTGGTGTTCTGTCTAGGCTGTTGGAGACAAAGAGGTGAGAGATGCATTTCCGGAAGCCACGATCGTAAAGCCCTCGGACATGTTCGGAAGAGAGGACAGGTTCCTCAATCATTTTGCAAGTACGCGCGCATTCTCTTCCCGGGGAGGTGCGCGGGTGGGCTGTCCACGTTAGGGCTGCGCTCGAGCTGGTGGCACTGCTCTTCTGGGCAGCCTCATGGTTCACTTCCAGTGGCCCTTTTCGCCTTTTATGTTTAAAAAATATTCTATTTATTTATTTGACAGAAAAAGGGAGGTAGAGAGAGAGGAAGAGAGAGAGAATGGGCGTGCCAGGGCCTCCAGCCACTGCAGACAAACTCCAGATGCATGCGCCCCCTTGTGCCTCTGGCTAAGGTGGGTTCTGGGGAATCGAGCAGGGATCCTTTGGCTTTGTAAGCAAATGCCTTAACCACTAAGCCATCCCTCCTTTTTTTATTTTTTGGTTATCAGTGTTTGGTTATCATTTTTGGGAAATGTTGAGGGCCTACTTAAATTTGGTGGGTTGGGTGTTAGGAGATTCAACTTTTATTTGCCTCTGGCTCCTGAAAGCAACACTCATCTGTGTCAGAGAAGCAGCTTAGAGTGTTAAAGAACACGGATGCCAGTGTCTGCGACTTCACTTTCAACCTTGGCCTCCTCAGCCCTGTGACGGTGGCCCACTGGAGTGTCACTGCCCTAGATTCCCTTGAGTTCCACGTGCTGTCTTCCCTCGAACCCAGACCCCGGGTCCTCACTGACCTTTGTACTGCGCGAGTAATTTTACCTGTTTGAAAATATTCCTCTGCTGTGCAGTCCTTTCAGGTTTACGTCTTTCCCTTGTCCATATGCATTTCAGATTGTCCCTGGGTCTTTTCGTGGCTTGCCTCGTCGTAGAGCTGAATAGCCTTCCTTCATAGAACTGACTGTTGTCTACACAGTTCGGTATTTTTACCATGTGCTTCCATCTGGTGCTTTGTGTCCTCTGGCAGCCCATCTTAATTTCTACTTTGTTTTTGAAATTACAATATACTACACTGCAATATATAATGTACCATTATATAATAGAATAGAAAGTTTATCACCTGCTACGGACTTAATTATCCGCGCCCCCCCCCCCCACGCCGACGACAATTGAAGCCTTAACTCTCAGTGTGACTTGATGTGGACAAAGTGCCACATAAAACCGGGTGTGCTGACGTGTACTGTGATCTCAGTACTTGGGAGACAGAGGCAGAAAAATTAGAAGTTGAAGGCCAGTGTGTTCAGGAGCAGTCCTGGCCATGGGAAACCCTGTCTCAGAAACCAGTAACAGGAGGAGGAGGAATGGGTTTGGGGTGATGGCTTAGCCCCTTAGGTGCTTTTTACATACTCAATATCTGAGTTCAGAGCCCCAGTGCTCAAGTAAAAATGCTAGGCACAGGGCTGGAGAGATGGCTCAGCAGTTAAAGATGCTTGCTTGCAAAGCCTTATGGCCCAAGTTCAAGTCCCCAGGACCCACGTAAAGCCAGATGCACAAGATAGCACAAGCATCTGGAGTGGGTTTGCAGTGGCAAGAGGCCCTGGCGTGCCCGTACTCTTCCGGTGTCTGATTCTTTCAGTCTCTCTCAAATAAATAAACAAAATATTGTATTTGTTTATTTATTTATTTATTTTGAGGTAGGGTCGCACTCTAGCCCAGGCTGACCTAGATTTCACTGTGTAATCTTAGGGTGGCCTCGAACTCTTGGTGATCCTGCTACCTCTGCCTCGCAAGTGCTGGTATCAAAAGTGTCTGCCACCACGCCTGGCTTAACAAAATATTTTTAAAAACATGCCGAGCATGGGGCTGGGAGGACGGCTAAGTAGTTAAGGCGTTTGCCTGCAAAGCCTAAGGGTCAAGGTTCGATTCCCCAGGACCTACATTGCCAGACGCACAAGGTGGCGCATGTGTCTGAAGTTCATTTGCAGCTGCTGAAGGCACTGGTGTGCCCGTTCTCTCCCTGCATCTGCCTCTCTCTCTCAGATAAGTAAAAAAAAAAACAAAAAGCCAGGTCTGGTGGCACGTGTCTATAATGTCACCGCTGGGGAGCAGAGATGGGGAATCTGGCTCACTGGCTAGCCGGACTAGACAGGCGTGTCAGCTCTGGATTCAGCAGTGGACCTCACCTCAAAGAATGAGGTGGACAGCGATTGAGAAAGACCTTCAACATGGACCTCCGCCCTGCACATGCAGATGCACACACAAGCACATGCACTTGGATATCCATGTGACCTGTTCACACTCACACAAACATGCACACACACCACATATGTACACACATGCAACAAAAAAAAATGAAGTACAGTTCAGTAGGCTTTTTTTGAAGACAGTCTCACGTAGCCCAGGCTGTCCTTGAACTTCTGATCCTCCTGTCCTCACGTGCCCGGTGCTTACGTCCCAGGCGCATGCCCATGCCTGGCGAGCGGGGCGCCGTAGGACTACGTACAGCGCATTGTTGTCTGTCGGTGTCCAGTTTTCTTTCGTCACGCAACACTGAACATCTGCACCCAGCAACCCGACCACCCCTCGTCCCCTGTCCTGGCAACCCCGTCCCCCTCCTTCCTCATCGCTGTGAACTTGACACCTCTGGCTATATGTACAAGTGTCATTTTTGTGTATAACCCATCGTGCCATATGTCTGTCTTCATGTCACTGTTTTTGTTGTGTTTTGTTTTATTTTTTTCTTTTTCCCCCAAGGTAGGGTTGCACTCTAGCACAGGCTGACCTGGAATTCACTGTGGAGTCTCAGGGTGGCCTCAAACTCACGGCGATCCTCCCACCTCTGCCTCCTGAGTGCTGGGATTAAAGGCATGCGCCACCACGCCCAGCTTCAAAGAAAATTTTTTATCTTTACTTTTAGTCTGTTTGGAGCTTGCTCTCGTTTATGGTGAGATGCAGTCATTATCTTTTGAATTTTAATTTCAAATGGTAGAACGAATGTATTAAGTAATGCGCTCATGTCCTACGCATTTGTAATGCTAAATCCTCACGCTCGCTCTGCTACTCATATCTGACCCCCTGCCCTCCCTCCTGAGAACCAGGTAGGCCTGGAGCTCAGTCCTGGGAGTGGCCACTTGTTTAGCACGCTGGGGACCAGCGTGTCCTTAAGTGTTGGCCCTCCTTACCTCCCGTCTTTATTGCTCGGAGCCAGGTGAGCGCCGCCTGTGGGAGCGTCAGCCTCACCTCTCAGGTCATTTCCACCATGTGGAACAACGCTGCTCTCCTACCGACGGACGTGCCCTGGGCACCTTAGGCCTTCTTGGGACAGTTCTCATTTCTTCTTGCAGATATCCGTTGGTTTGGTGGTGTGCCTCTGGTTTCCTTGGGCATGAAGACGGTGAAGCAGCCAGTCTATGTAAGTACCTGCACCAAGGGCTTAGCTGGATTTGAGCTTAGGTGTCTATTTTCTGATTTTATTCTGACGCAGTCATTTCATCATTTTCTTTGTCAGCTTGCTTTTGCTGGTTGCCTCCCAGCTTGCCCAAGACATTCATTGATTTAAGAAAGCTTAACCTAGGCTGGAGCGATAGCTAAGTGGTTAAGGCACTTGCCCGCAAAGCCTAAAGACCTGAGTTTGATTCCCCAGTACCCATATAAAGACAATTGCATAAAGTGCCATGTGCATCTGGAGTCCGCTTGCAGCAGCTGGAGGTCCCCGGCATGCCCATTTGCTCTGTAGCCAGGCATAGTGGCGCACACCTTTAATCCCAGCACTCAGAGGGCAGAGGAAGGAGGATTGCTTCGAGTTTGAGGCCAGCCTGGGACTACAGAGTGAATTCCAGGTCCGCTTGGGCTAGAGCAAGGCCCTACCTCAAAAAAAGAAAGAAAGAAGGAAAGCTAGCTTGACCTGTCTTTAATGCGCTAGGTATATTGTGCTACTGGAACTACAGGGGTTTTAATAAAATGGCCATAATTTTTTAATATTAATTAATTAATGTGAGAGACAGAATGGGCGGGCATGCCAGGGCCTCCAGCCATTGCAAATAAAATCCAGATGTATACACCACTATGTGCCTCTGACTATGTGACTCTGTGGGTTCTAGGGAATCAAACCTGGGTCCTTAGGCTTCACAGGCAAGCACCCTAATCGCTAAGCCATCTCTCCAGCCCTGGTCATAAATTTGTATTTATTTATTTATTTGAGAGCGACAGAGAGAGAAAGAGGCAGAGAGAGAGAGAATGGGTGCACCAGGTCCTCCAGCCACTGCAAACGAACTCCAAATGCGTGCGCCCCCTTGTGCATCTGGCTTATGTGGTTACTGAGGGATGGAGCCTCAAACCAGGGTCCTTAGGCTTCACAGGCATGTGCTTAACCACTAAGCCATCTCTCCAGCCCTCCCTCCCCCGTCATAAGTTTTTGTCTTCACATTTTTCTCAGATGAATAAAGCAGTTGTCATTCAGTGTGGTAAGTGCTAGGAGAGGGAGAGGCTTTTAGCTCATAGCACAGGGCACGTAGTGCCGAGTCAGCTGATGGAAGCTGGGGAAGTGTTTCATGCAGAGAAACAGAGGTAAAGGAACAGGGTGGATTCCATTTTACATTGACCAGGCCTTCCCAATAATAGCTAGAGATGTTTGCGGCCAGATAATTTTCACTGTGGGGACTGTCGTAAGATACTTGGAATAACCCTGTCCTTTAGCCACTAGGTGCCAGTAGCACACTCTCCCTACCTTGTGACAATTAAGAATTTCCAGACAGTTGTCAGATGTTAGGGCCTAACTAGGCCTCTGCGTCTGAAGCTGTATAAAATTCCTATCTTTGGTCATAATGGCTGAAGGTCAGTATTTGCATGTGGCTCGGCCTGATCGGTTGTAGCGTCTTAGGTGACAGTGGTGGGGGAATGGTAAGAGATCAGAAGGTGAGCTGGTCGCCAAGTCAAATCAGGAAAGCCTTGAGCCTACTGAAGATAAGGCCTTCTGGATGCACCTTGAATATGATTACTTGAACTCCTGAGAAGGTAGGGTCCTTAAGAAATGTTCTGAAAATTGACGGTGCCATTATTTTGGTTTTGTTCATTGTCATTGGTGTTACCTTCTGCCCCCCCCCCCCACCTTTCTGTTTTCTTGGGATTGAATCTAGGGCGTCATGAATGACATGCTAGTGCTCTGTTGCTGAAATGCATGCCCAGGCGTTTTTGTTTTCTCCCAAAGAGTTGGAATTACAAACCCGTTTCACCTGGGCTGGCTTCTCTTCTTCATAAACATATCTTATGGTTTTAGGTTGCAGATGTGTCCAAGGGGATCATTAATGCCATTAAAGACCCCGACGCCGTAGGGAAAACCTTTGCATTCGCTGGGTAAGTGACTAGACAGAGTCAGGCCTTGACGAAAACAGCTATGCTGGCTTGTAGCAACAGAACTTTCTAAAGAAGTCACTGACAGATGTACTTTTTACATCTCCACAACGTCAGACCCTCTTGAATGCATGCGTTCAGCATGTGCGGTGCCTGGGACTCTGCTTTAGAGGCCGCGAGTCCTCTCTCAGCAGACTGGGACCCCGTCCTAGGGAGATCCCTACGAGACAGTCAGCCCTGTGTGCCTGTGGGTTCCTGTCTGTAGACCCATGTTCGACTCTCCAGTTCCGATGTAAGCCAGATACACAAGGAGACAAACACACAAGGCCACACATGAGCACAAGGTGGCACACACATCTGAAGTTTCATTGCAATGGCTGGAGGCCCTGGCACACCAATTCTCTCTCCCCCTCCCCCCCTCATTGTGTGTGTGTGTGTGTGTGTGTGTGTGTGTGTGTGTGTGTGTATTGCTTACTCTCATAAAGTAAAAATAAATAAAAAGCTGGGTGTGGTAGCTCATCCCTGTAATCCCAGCACTCAGGAGGCTGAGGCAGGAAGATCACAAGTTTAAGGCCAACCTTGGTTGCATAGCAAAACCCTGTTTCAAAAGAGGAAAATTGGGCTGAAGAGATGGCTTAGCAGTTAAGGTGTATGCCTGCGAAGCCTAAGGACCCAGGTTTGACTCTCCAGATCTCACATAAGCGAGATGCACATGGTGGCACATGCGTATAGAGTTTGCAGTGGCTGGAAGCCATGGCACACCCATTCTGTCTGTCTGTCTGTCTCTGTCTCTCACACTCAAATAAATAACAATGAAATCTTTTTAAAAAGAAAAAGAAAGAGGCCTGGCATTGTGGTACATGCCTTTAATCCCAGCACTCGGTAGGCAGAGGTAGGAGGATCACTGTGCAACTACATAGTGAATTCCAGGTCAGCCTGGACTAGAGTGAAACCCTACCTCAAAAAACCATAAAAGAAGAAGAAAATTGTGTCTTGTACTGAATATGTGATCATGTGCCCTTAAAAATAAAAAAGTCTTCCTTGTCCTGGTGCTCTAGAGAAGACTTGGCACACCCAGGGGAGCACGTGCAGCTCCTGTGCCGACGCCGCACCGCTCTGTGAGGGACCGGCGCGTCCGTGACTGTTGGTGTCTAGTGAGGGTCTAGACCTGGTCCGGGGAGACCGAGGAGCAGCTGAACCTGACAGTGGTCCTGGACTTGGTTTCTGCTGCTCCTTCAGTGGTGGTGTTAGAGTATAAAAAGGTGTTGCTGTAAATTCTAAAACACAAAAGGACACTTTTAGAAGTGAGTATAGTGGTAAAATAAAAGGAATTGTAGGCTATCACCACGCCCCAAGAGTGTGGATTGGTCAGAGCGCTCCCTGGTGCTGCGCTGGGGCCACCGCCTGTTCTCTCTCTCCTCTGTCTCTTTCTGCTTGCAGATTTATTATTTGTTTATGTGTGTGTGTGTGTGTGTTTGTGTGTGTGTATAAAAGACCAAGGGTCCAGCTACTCTGTAGACTCCAGCATTCATTTTTGTCTGGTAGCATGATAGAGAAAGTAATACCAGGTGTCAGCGTAGGCACATTGCCTTATGCAGCTGTAGATGCCCATGTGTCTGTACTTCTCTTCAGCCTCAGGGAAAACGTTTTCATACGTCTCTTAGTTTGAGGCTGAAGCAGAGGCATAATAAGCCCTTTCATTCCTCGGTTTGTTTGTTTTCTGTGGAATCAGTTACATAATGTTGGCTGATTCTGTCATCCCGTCACTAAGTATCTATCTAAAACGGGGGGGGGGGGGGGTCACGAGCTGTGACAACATTTCCAAGCTCAACAAAGTCACAGAGCACAAGACAGTAGTAGAAAGACTGGAAAGGCAACAGTCTGCAAATAAAATTAAGAAACTCTTATTTACAACCATATCAAAAAGAAGAAACTACTTAGGTGTAAAGATCAACATGAGTGAGTTCCAGGTCAGCCTGGACTAGAGCGACCCCCCTGCCTTGAAAACAAACAAACAACAAAAAGTAAGACAAAAGACCCACTGCAGCGAAACAATTAAATTTCCCACTTATAAAACTTGGGGAAATGGGCCAGCAGCTAAAGGCACTTGCTTACAGAGCCTACTGGCCTGAGTTCAGTTCCCAAGCTCTCCACATAAGTGAACACAGGAAGTGTCTGGTATTTGTTTGTTGTGGCAGGAAACCCTGGTGCCCACCCCAACCCACACACATGCAAGTAAAGAAAAGTTTAAGAAAAAATTATTCTAAAGCAATAATCGTCAAGACATTTTGGTACTTAGACCCTGTCTTGCAGAAGAGCAAACAACAACAAAATAAAACCCCACCAACCTAAGGAGCAAAGAATGTGAGTAATGATGTGTTTTTGTTTCTAGGCCAAATCGGTACCTGCTCTTTGACCTGGTGCGGTACATCTTTGCCATGGCCCACAGGCCCTTCATCCCGTACCCTTTGCCACACTTCGCCTACCGGTGAGTGCAGTGCCGCTCTTGTGCCCCTAGAGAAAGAGCCAACAGACTCACTGTCCCGGTGCCCTCTAGAGCCACGGGAACGCGTCCCTTTCAGTCTCCGGGTGTCGGGGGAGGGCCGCTCCGGTGTCCTGGGCCTGTCCTCAGGACGCTTCACGGTGCTGAATAAAAATGCAACGAGCAGCCGCCCGAGGTCTTCATGAAAGCCCTGGGGTTGCTTGCAGACCTGGCTCAGTGCCACCCTTGCCTGGCATATGTGAGGCCCTGGGTTTGAGCCCCACTGCTGCAAACAGCAATAAAAACCCCGGATTTGAGTTTAGAAAAAGGTGCTGCTGCCGAGGCTGAGAGCAGAGTCAGCCTTGCCTTTGCCCCAGGCGCCGAGGAGACGGCCATGGCTGTCCTGAAGGCAGACCAGCAGGTGTCAGCCAGGTGCGGCCATGCCTTCCTCCCCGTGCCGGACGCTGGAGACGGGCGCTCAGGGTCGACCCTGGCCAGCCTGGGCTACATACGGCTGTACCTAATACAGACAGGAAGAGGACAGAGACAGGCAGGCATGGCTTCACAGAATGTAGGTAATAGAGCCAGGAAGTTGGCCCTTTTCTGGAAAATATAAAAGAATAAGACTAAGCAAAGTCCCGCCCTCTCTGTGGGCATCACGAGCTGGCTGAGCTGCTGCGCGTCGCGCTGCATCCCCACATGCCGCGTGTTTTCCTTTCTGCAGGTTGGTGGCTAGACTCTTCGAAATGAGCCCCTTTGAGCCCTGGACATCGAGGGACAAAGTGGAGCGGGTGAGTGGGCGGGTGGGCCCGCCGAGATGGAGCAGTGAATTCGGTGTTGCGGGATCGCCACCAGGGTCCTGCGTGGTGACAGTCCTGCTGGTTCATGTGTGTTTCTGCTGTGCTGGGGACCAAGCCTGCGCACCACACGTGCTGGGCAGCTGCTGTCACTGAGCTGTGTGCCCAGAATTCTATTTGAACTTTTTTTTTTTTGTTGATTATGTATTTTTAAAAATATTTTTTACTTATTAGCAACATTTCACATGGATACATCATGTGTTGGTACCCTCTTTTCCCTTGTCCCTGCTCCCAGTCCATTGGGGACCCTCCTCAGTGGGGTTGCATGTTTTCCCTATGGGTTTTAATATTATTTATTTGTTTGTTTGTTTGTTTGTAAGCCAAGAGAGATAGGGAAAGGAGAGAGGGCAGGGGTGGTGGGGGGGGGGAGAGAATCAGCATGCCAGGCCTCCAGCTACTGTGGACAAATTCCAGATGCATGCGCCACTTTGTGCATCTGGCTTATGTGGGTCCTGGGGAGTTGAACCTGGGTCCTTTGGCTTTGCAGGCAAGCGCCTTAACCACTAAGTCATCTCTAGCCCCCAATTGCTTATTTTTGAGATTAGTCTCATTTAGCCCAGTACTCACCATGAGGTAGAGTCTCACTCTAGCTCAGGTTGACCTGGAATTCACTATGTAGTCTCAGGTGGCCTCGAACTCAAAAGTGATCCTCCTACCTCTGCCTCCCAAGTGCTAGGATTAAAGGCGTCCGCCACCACACCCGGCATTGAATTCTTCTTCTTATAACTTTTCTTATTGAAAACTGCACTGAACACTAAATGTTCACCTTTACAGTGAACAAATTCAGTAGTGGCTGCTCACACTAAAACTAAAGAAACTTCTGATAGCCATTCTTTTTCTGTTTGAGGTAGCTTAAAGTTGTTTTTTGGTTTTGTTTTTTTAAATTTTTTCACAAAAACAGGAATGTACCTATGCAAAGGCAATGATGACCTTGAGCCCTCCATCTTCCCTTCGCCCCCTGAATGCCAGGGTTATCCGTGTGCACTGCTCTGTGTGGTATGCAGGGCTGGGACTAAAGCCAGTGCCTCATGCTTGGTGGGCAGGCGACAGTCCCATCCCAAGCCCTGCTTGTCACCGGCACGCAGTCACTGCTGTCCTGCTGCACGGTCACTTCTCCTCGTGGGGATCGCTCTCGTTAGCACTCGCATAGGCACGCGGGGTTCTCCCTCCCGCCTCGTCCCTCTAGTCGTTGGCCTGTTTGTCCCTTAACAGCTTTTCCTTTTTAAAAAAAAAAAATTATTTATTTGTGTGAGAAAGAAATAGGGAAAGAGAGAGAATGGGCGTGCCAGGGCCTCCAGCCCCTGCAAACGAACTCCAGACACGTGCACCTCCTTGTGCATCTGGCTTATGTGGGTTCTGGAATCGAACCTGGGTCCTTTGGCTTTGCAGGCAAACGACGTAACTGCTAAGCCGTCCCTCCAGCCCCTCATTTTCTTTCTTTCTTGTTTTTTTTTTTTTTTTTTTGTCTTTTTGATACAAACCTCAGACTTGCTGTGTAGCCAAGGATGACGTTGAACTCCTGAGCCCCCCGCCTCCACCTCCACGCGCTGGGCTTGCAGGCACGTAGCGCCGCGCCTGACTTTCCCCTTGCATCTTCGCCCCACGTCCCTGCTCCTCTCTTTAGCTTCTGTCAGCTTGTATTCCCTTCTCAGTTCTGTAAGTGCTTTTCAAGGTCGCTGGTGAGCTCACGCTGCCGCCTCGCCTCTCTCAGCCAGCTGGGTGACCTCGCCCCGCTCCTGCTGGGAGCTGTCGCCTCGGCTCTCCCTAGGAGACTGCATCGCGGTGGCGTCCATCCGTGCTCTCTGCCTTTTGATGCTCGCTGCGTGCTCCACCGAGGCCCCTCTCCTGTCTCCCGCTCTTCCTGATTGCTGTGAGATGGGGGTCACAACCTCAGCCTTTCTCTTTCTGCCTTTTCTCATCTTGGAAATTACACTCACCCGTTGTCAGCTGCCGACTGTTCAGGTCGCGGCTGCAGTTTCACCTTCCGTCCCGAGTCGCTCCCTGAACTTAGTCTTACGTCTCCCCCGTTAGCTGTGGTACAGAGTGCTAAAACATAACAGGTCCGTAAACAGAACTGGAGACCTATTTTTTTTGTTTTTTTAAACAGAGGTAAGATGGAGGTGTTGGCTTGCCATCTCCTTTTAGATTATTTTTACTTTTTATTTATTAGTTGCAAGGAGGGAGAAAGAGAGTGTGTGTATATGAGAGAGAGAATGGGCATGCCAGGGTCTCTTGCCACTGCAAATGAACTCCAGACGCATGTGCCACTTAATGCATCTGGCTTTATGTGGGTACTTAGGATTCGAACCTGGATCATCAGGCTTGCTAGCAAGTGCCTTAACCACTAAGCCATCTCTTCAGCCCTTGTATATTTTTTTGCTTTTTTTTTTTTTAAAACTTATTTATTTGCAACAGAGAGAATATGGGCATGGCAGGGCCTCTAACCACTGCAAACAAACTCCAGATACATGCACCACTTTGTTCATCTGGCTTTACATGGGTACTGGGGAATTGAACCCAGATCGATAGGCTTTCTAAGTAAGCACCTTAACTGCTGAGCCATTTCTTCATCCCCTTGTTTATTTATTTAGTTTTGTTTTTTGAGGTAGGGTCTCACTGTAGCCCAGGCTGACCTGGAATTCACTATGTAGTCTCAGGGTGGCCTTGAACTCACAATAATCCTCCTACCTCTGCCTCCTGAGGGCTGGAATTAAAGGTGTGCGCCACCACATCAGACTCCCTTGTTTAGTTTTTGAATGTATGTCTCTCCAGTTGGCCTGGTACTTACCGTGTATCCCAAACTGGTCTTGAACTTGTGGCACTCCCCTGCCTCAGCCTCCCTGGTGCAGGATTACAGGCATGCGCTGGCTGTCTCATCTCAACAATATACCTGTTCTCTGTTTTTCATGCCAGAAACCTAGTCATTTCCTTTCTCATCACGGACCGAGTCCAGCAGTGTCAGGACTTCCCACACTGGAAGTGACCTGTATCTGCGCCTTCATGTCACCCCCAGCAGTGTGTCTGTTGTGTGCTTGGCACATGGCTAGTGTGCCCGTGGACATTAGATTCCACCCGGCTTGTGCGCGTGGCTGGTACGTCCTGATAGCACCGAGCCAGACACTCAGCTTCCTCCGCAGACAGCAGCTCTGTCCCCCACTCCCATTCTTGCCTTGTACCCTGGCCATTTGTTAGGTGCACGCTGACAGTGATACTGGAAGTTTCAGTGTACCTGCAGCAGAGGGAGTGGCTCTCTCTCTTGCCCCAGGCAGCTTGACAGCGACCTGTCTTCCTCTGGCCACCACTCGCGTGCTCCTGCCCAGTGCTACGCTGCACCCTTCTGTGGTCGGTCCCCGCCTGCCTCGCAGCTGCTCTTACGCTAACACGCCGCTTACGCTGGCGATGGAGAACGCGCAGGTCCAGTGGGCGGGAGGCCTCGCGCGTGGTCTGCACCCTGCCCGGCAGTCCTTGTCAACACGGCGCGGCCTCACGGGAAGGGGACTGGCATAGCTCTGCCCGCAGATTGCGTCTGTCCGGTGCTTTGGGGTGAGCTGGCCTCGTAGGTTCAGTCTTTGTCCTGAAACAAGGTAGGGTTCGCTTTTAGCTTGGTAGTGAGCATCATGTAACCAAGTGGAAGAAGCAGGCTGGGGGAGCAAGCCCGGTGGCCCTCACCTGCAGTCCCAGGACTTTCGAGGCCGAGATAGAATTGCTGCTAATGTGAGGCTTTCCCTGGGTGTACAGCGAGTTCCAAGCTAGCCTGGCCTACAGCGTGAGGCCTTGTTTCACAAAAAGGTTAAGGGACTGGAGAGATGGTTTAGTGGTGAAGGTGCTTGCTAGCAAAGCCAGAGGACCCAGGTTCGATTCCCCCGGACTCAAATGCACAAGGTGGCCCATGCAAGTAAGTAATTTTTTTTTTTTTTTTTTTAATTAAGACTGAAGCAGAAGGCTGGAGCTCAGAGCCCACTTACAAAAGGGAGCTGGGGGCTGAGCTCACTGTGCCTCATCGCCTTGTTAATCCCTTGCCGGAGACAGCTCTTGTGTCTCTCGGGAGCTGTCGTACGTGCCTGTAGATCACTCATTCTGACCCTCTGTCCTCAGTCCACTGTCTTGGATGCTACAGGAGTCTTTGATCTGGGATTTGGTGGTTTTTACTTTTTTTTTTTTTTTTTTTTTTACTGCTAGACTTTCAAGAACTCCATTAATTAGGGGTGTGGGACTGTAGCTCGGTGGGAGTGCTCGCCTCGCATGCCGGAGCCCTGGGTTCAGTCCCCAGCATCACTTAAGCTAGTGGTGATGGTGCTTGCCTCTAATCCCAGCTTAGTGCGCAGCGCAGAAGTTCAAAGCCAGTTGAAAGCCAATCTGGGATAGTTGAGAGAAAGAATTCCAGTAGTCCCAGGTTGTGCATGTGTCCTTTGAAAGTCCTCCAGTGCCCGTGGTGAGTGCCAGCCAGCTCGAGTGCGCGAATACTCTGTCCAGGTGGCGCTCTCTGTTCTCAGCCACTTTTCAGCCTTCTCTGTGGTCCTCTGTTCAAAGATACACATCACAGACATGAAACTGCCCCATCTCCCCGGCTTGGAAGACCTGGGCATTCAGGCTACGCCGCTGGAGCTTAAGGCCATCGAGGTGCTGCGGCGTCATCGCACGTACCGCTGGCTGTCCGCGGAGATTGAGGAGACAAAGCCCGCCAAGACTGTGGACTTCTAGGCGCCACCTCGTCCCCACCCGTGGCCCCAGCAGCCCTGGCTCTTGCGTCATTTGAGTCACCTGCCTTCTGCAGAGGGTCCTGTACATAGCAAGCGAGATCCTCTATTAAAATACTTGAGTCCAAATGCTGTGGAATGTTCTTTGTTGACTTGTCAGATGAGGAATGCCAGCTACTCAGCATAACTTTCTTTAAAAAGGTATGTTTAGGGCTGGAGAGATGGCTTAGCAGTTAAGGTGCTTGCCTGCCAAGCCAGAAGACCTTGGTTCGATCCCCCAGGACCCACATATGCCAGATGCACAAGGTGGCGCATGCTTCTGGAGTTCGTTTACAGTGGCTTGGAAGCTCTGGTGTGCCCATTCTCTCTCCCTCCCTCTCTCTCTCTCTCTCTCTGCCCCCCTCTCTCTCTCAAATAAAAACAAAATATTTTTAAAAAGAGGTGTATTTAATAATCATATGTGTGTCCTTCCTTTTCTGAAGTGGTGGTGGGTTTGGGATTCTCCAGACCCTGCTCCTTCTAGCAAAGGAAATAGCACTTTCTGAAAAAGAAAAATTCCAAAATATTACTTGCAAACAAATGTTATTGGTCAAAGTGAAAAAGAAAAACTCCAAGATATCATTGCTGTCAGGTACGTGTCCTTTCCCATCCCTCTGCACTATAAGCAGGAAAATAGACAACATCTCACCTGAATCCATTAACACAGCATTTAAAATTTTTGCTTTAAAGATGTCTATATTTACACAAACAGTGTGTAGACACGGATTCCCAGCTGCTCTCAGGGACTCCAACACTTAGGAATCGGGCTTTTGCTTACGTCCCGATGTCGCGGCCGCAGCCCCTTTGAACAGTGTGCAGAGCTGACCAGGCTCAGTGCAGGATGATTAGAAATGCATCACCGCTCTGAGAGACTCAGTTGCTCATTGCTCCATCCTGGACTTCAGCCCTGAGCTGGAGGGTGGGAAGTGATGCAGAGGAAGGTCTGTAAGCATTGGAGGTGTGCTCCAGAATTGTTTCGGCCCAAAGCGGTCAACTGCGTGGTCCATAGATTTCGCCATGTCACCATCACCTGGGGAACTTGTCCGAGACACGGACTCCCTGAGCTGGGTGTGGTGGTGCGTGCCTAAAATCTCAGCTCTTGGGAGACAGAGGCAGGAGAAACGGAGTTTTAAGGCCAAGCTCAGCTACATGAAATCCTGTCTCAGAAAACCAAAATGAAAACACAGACTCCCAGACCCAGTCAATCACACCTGCATCGACCCAGGTCCCCAGCAGACAACCGTGCCCGGTGCAGGGTGAGAAGTGTACCCGATGCACAAGAGCTGGTTCCGAGTTCAGCGTGCTCCCTCTCGCTGGTCTGGGTTACCGAGCCTCACCAGGCTCCCACCGAGTCACTGAGTCGGCCTCGAGAAGCAGGGCCCAGGAATTCTCTTTGTATGAAGCAGCCCACTTTGTTTCCATGCCCAGTCATATGTATATGTGCATGTCATAGGGAAAGAAGCCAAACTCAAGCGTCACGTCGTCTTCATAATCCATTCCCCCAGCTAGATCAGGGGCTAAGGGAAGGTGCTGTTCTGAGTCCAAGAGCCTGGACATGTTGTTTGACACTGGGTTTTGCTACGGTAACTCGGGCTGCCCTGGAACGCGCAAGTCTCCCGCCTCAGCCTCTTGAATGCAGGGATTGCACCGCACACGCCGGGGCCCGGCTGAAATCCTGTTAGGATGCGGCTCCAGCATGGTCAGCTTGGGAACTACCGAGCCTTCCCGGGTCCCTGCCATTCCTGTACTCCTCTGTCACTGGTCTGTGGTGGTGACTCTTGGAGACTATCTATATAGAGAGCAATCCTGGGATGTGCACTGATAAGGAAGGACTCGGTGACTACCAGCTGCTGGCATTGTTCTCATTACCTACTCTTCTGGTCACTTAAGATGCAAAGCAATGAGACTATGAGGAAAATGTCACTGCTCAAGGAATGAGTGAATGAAAGCCTTCTTTTTGTTATTAGTTTGGTTTTGCCTTTTCTCACTCTAGCCCAGGCTGACCTGGAATTCACTCTGTAGTCTCAGGGTGGCCTCAAACTTATGGCGATCCTCCTACCTCTGCCTCCCGAGTGCTGGAATTAAAGGCCTCTGTGACCACGCCGGGTCGGAGCATCTTTAACTGGAGGACTGGGAGTCTATGGTGAAATTCCACCCATATCAAGAACATCGTGGCGACCCCCAGAGGCTGATGGCCAGTCCATTTTAACTAGCCCTGGAGGACTTCTGAAGGCAGCATGATTATTGTAAAAAGGACGAGGCTAGAGTCCCCAGGACCCAAGTTAGCCAGATGCACAAGGGGGCGCACGTGGCTGGAGTTCCTTTGCAATGGCTGGAGGCCCTGGCACCCCCATTCTCTCCCTCTGCCTTTTTCTCTGTCGCTCTCAAATAAATAAATAAATAAAAATAAGCCACAACAACAACAACAAAAGTAATGGACTAAGAAAGGATAGCACTCACACTGAAGCCTGGTTACTGCTCAGTGCTTTGATACAGGACTACAGTGAAAGACAAGAAGGGAACCAGTGGAGCAAACAGATGAGAGACTGAGTTGTTTGGCAGGGAAAGGAGTGGTTTCCAGTTGCAGACCAGGCTGGTACAGAGAAAGCGGCTGCAATTGTTACAGAGATTAGCATCTTTAAAGAGAAACTGTTCTTGCTGCTGTGGGACTAAATGAAAGGTTGCCTGAAGACAAGACCAGACTCACTAAAGGCTTTCTGTTGTGAAAATGCAAATTCATTTGAAAGAAGAGCCTAAATAGAATGCAGCCACCAAAGGGCTTCCCTCCCTACAAAAACACCAAGGGAAGTGTTTTCTGGAAGGTTAGTGCACAGGCAGACGCAACTGTGTTCCAAAGGAGGTAGGCTAGTAGTGGCGTCCACAAACTTTGATAAGTTCCCCCCCCCAAAAAAAAAATCATGTGAATAGAATATGAGGGAATTGTGGGATACCTAAAACAACTAAACATCCAGATCATGGGGAATTGCCTCAGATCTTTTCACAGAAACAGTGAAAGCTAGAAGGGCTTGGAATGGAGCACTTCAAAGTCCAAAAAAGCTATGGCTTCCAGCCCAAACTACCATAGTCAGCAAAAGTGTCCCTCACAGTAGAAGCAGAAAAGAAAATTGTCAGTGGTAAAAGCCAGCTCGGGGATTACATAAGCACAAAGCCAAACATACAGAGAGTGCCTTGGAGAATATTACACACGGAAGAGTCAACCAAGCGACCTCAGGAGCCTACAAGAGGACAAACAGTGACCGAAACTAGAGCAGGCGTGAGGAATGTACAAGGCTCAAGAAAGCACCAAATTCCATAAGGCCTTCAGCATGGCAGGGACTAAACTGAGCCTCACAATTATGCCTTTAAATATTAGTGGTCCTAACTCACCCATCAAAAGACACAAGTTGGGCTGGAGAGGTGGCTTAGCGGTTAAGGCGCTTGCCTGCAAAGCCAAAGGACCTCCGTTTGATTCCCCAGGACCCACGTAAGTCAGATGTACAGATGGCACATGCATCTGGAGTTTGTTTGCAGTGGCTGGAAGCCCTGGCGTGCCCATTCTTTCCCTCTCTCTCTCTCTCTCTCTCTCTCTCTCTCTCTCTCTCTCTCTCTCTCTCTCCTTTTGTCCCTCTCTCAAATAAATGAATAAATTTTTTTTTTAAAAAAAGACACAAGTTGCTGGGCGTGGTGGCGCACGCTTTTAATCCCAGCACTTGGGAGGCAGAGGTAGGAGGATCGCTGTGAGTTTGAGGCCAGCCTGAGAATACATAGTGAATTCCATGTCAGCCTGGGCTAGAGTGAGACCCTACCTCAAAAACTAACTAACTAAATAAATAAATAAATAAAAGAAAAACACAAGTTAACAGGGTGGATCAGAAGGATTCTTCCTGTTGTCTTCAAGAAACCTACCTCATCATTAAGGACAGATACCCTTCCTCAGGGTGTCCATTCTTTTTTGTTTGTTCATTTTTATTTATTTATTTGAGAGTGACAGAGAAAGAGGCAGAGAGAGAGAGAGAATGGGTGTGCCAGGACCTGCAGCCACTGAAAACGAACTCCAGATGTATGCGCCCCCTTGTGCATCTGGCTAGTCCTTCGGCTTCACAAGCGCTTAACGGCTCAGCCATCTCTCCAGCCCTGGGTGTCCATTCTTACCATTGTTCTTCAACATAGTACTAGAAGTCCCAGACCAAGCACAAGACAGGAGAGAGATTTATAAAAGTGATATAAATCGGAAACAAAAAGAAGCCTAACTAGCCCCATTTGTCAATGGCATGACCCTACGCACAAGTCACCCAAAAGACTCTACCAAAAAACACTGGTAAAGGTGATCAATTCCCTCAAGGGCTCATGACTACCCCTGTTGTAAGTTTTCAGTATCAGGGATGTATTCCCTCCCATGGAGCGGACCTCCAGTCCAATTAGAGGGCAGTTGGTTTCTACCATGACAGACGTGCCACTATTGCCCCCGTTGGCTCATTTGGCCTGGCTGGCAAAATATAAGGCTTGCAGTGTCCACTGTTGAGTATTTTCGCTGGTGATTTCTCTTTCTCCCATTGAACTGCATGTAGAATGGCTTCTTCCAGCTTTCTGTCAGCTGATCTACATGATCTAGCAACAATCTACCTCTGCCTCCCTGAGTGCTGAAATGAAAGGTGTGCTCTGCCACGTCCAGCCTACTTGATCTTTGACAAAGGTGCAAGAAGAAAAGTCAGCATTGTAAACCAATGGTGCTGGAGAAACTGGATAACCACACATGGAAAAATGAAACCAGACCACACCTCTCACCATGTACAATAATCAACTCCAAATGGATTAAAGACCCTCAATGCAAGACCTGAAATTCTTAAATTACTGGAAATAAAAATAGAGAGAACTCTCCATGATATAGTAGTGGGGAAAGACTGCCCAAACAACACCGCAGTAGCCCAGAAAATTACAGAAAGGAAGTGAGGTTGTACTTATAGGATGGTATTGTATATATGTAAGTAGGAGAATAGATTAATGGTGGTGAAAAGGCCTTAGTGGGGTCAGGGGAAGAGACTGAGTAAAGGAGAGGTGGAGGGAGGGCCGATCAAAATCTAAGAGGATATAAATAAATCATATGGAAACCTACTTTTTTGGGCAATGGAACACTCAGGAGCCATAGATTGTTGCTAGAAAATTTTCAGTGCCAGGGATGGGATACCTTCCAGTGAGTTGTTGGCCAGAGAGACCCCTGAGGCCTCCCAAACATTATAGGCCATTGCCGAGGCCCTTAGTTTCCCACCAGGAATAGATGGTAAGACCCTACTTGCTGAAGACTCCACATACTTGGGCTGCAAGGCCACTGAGAAATCCTGCTGGAACTGAGCTGATAACCTCCTCCATGTAGACTGGCTGACAGAAAGCTGGAAGAAGCCATTTTACATGCAGTTCAATGGGAGAAAGAGAGACCACCAGTGAAGATACTCAACTGCCCTCTAATTGGACTGGAGGTCCGCTCCATGGGAGGGAATACATCCCTGATACTGAAAACCTACAACAGGGGTAGTCATGAGCCCTAGGGGTGTAATGTCTACTGGTGTCTGGCTAAATGTATATACTCTGCTCATCAAATTGCCCAGTAAGCATTTCTGTTAAGGTTCATACACATATTAATTCATTTTTGGTTAGAAAAGTTTCTCTTTTCAGATGGCATTGACCTTGGTATGACTCAGAAGGCATCATGGTGCTAGGAAGAAGTGACTGGAGTGCTCAGTACTGCTGTATCTCTATCACACCTTCCAAGGCTCAGGGTCTACTGCAGAAGAGGTAGCGGAAAGAATGTAAGAGCCAAAGGAAGGGTAGGACTCCTTACAATGTGCTCCTCCAGACACAAAATGGCCTGGATATCCATGACCTCCAGTATCTGACACTACCTACACAAGACCATTATAATAGGAGGAAAAGATCATGACATCAAAATAAGAGAGAGAGTGATTGAGAAGGGGAGGGGATATGATGGAGAGTGGAGTTTCAAAGGGGAAAGTGGGGGGAGGGAGGGCATTACCATGGGATATTGTTTACAACCATGGAAGTTGTCAATACAAAAAATAATTTAAAATAAATAAATAAAAAAGAAAATAGGTATCCCTTCTCCTTTGAGGAGTAGCAGGTGTTTGTTTGTGTTTGTAATTCATATCACCGAGCTACACTGTCAGTTCTTTTTAAAATATAGTTTGAGACAGAATCATTCTTTCCCTGGGCTGGCCTGCCTCAGATTTACAATGTAGCCCTTCTCTGGCAGCCTCAGCAAACTAGGCTTGGTCACTCATCATTTATCGGCCAATTTAAAACATTTTTAGTTTTATTTATTTATTTGAGAGAAAGGGAGAGAGAGAAATAGGCAGGGTGAGAGATAGGGAGAGAGAGAATGGGCGTGCCAGGGCCTCCAGCCACTGCAAAGGAACTCCAGACCATATGCACCCCCTTGTGCATCTGGCTTACATGGGTCCTGGGAATTGAACCTGGGTCCTTTGGCTTTGCAGGCAAGCGCCTTAACCGCTAAGCCATCTCTCCAGCCCATGATTGGCCAATAGAAGGAACAAGTAATTGTGGAAAGCTGCAGGCTAATCCAATGTTGTCACATTCATTAAAGAAATGAAGGCCAGTGATCCATCTGTACCCCTCACGGAGTGCATCTTGGGGTTCTGCCATAAGAGTCAGGTTTAAAGAGAAGACAAGAGATCTGCACAACTAAGAAATCTTATTCCCACCATCATTGCTCGCTTCCACTCTCTAGTGCAAGATGATCTGTCACGTTGTCAGGGCTGGGTGAAATCTCTTCCCAGAAGACAATTTTTCTTCTATCTGACATCAGGAGTTAGCCTTTTCTTTCTCCCAGCATGAGGTTCCTGAGGAAATTACAATTTCTTGGAGACCGTTGTTTCAATAATCTCTTAGCCAAAAAGAGGGGCCTCAGCGCCTTTAGAATCTTCACTCCTGCCATGGCCTTTACATCGTGATGCCTTATAACTCCTAAGGATGCCTGACTGCTTTTCTCAAATCGCTGTCCTCAGGAAGGACACATGCTCTTACAAAATTTGCTAACAAAGGCCCTGTCACTAACAGCTCCGGTAACTGTCCCAGGTCAGGCTGTGTGGTAGACATGTGATGGGAGACGGAAACTGGCTATGCAGCTTTAGGGTTGACAGACCCCCAAAGTGAACGACCTTCTCTTTGGTAAGTGCAGGAATTATCCTTGGCCCTGTAGGAAAAATCTAGGTCTTTACCTTTTCCTGCAGGTCAGAAAACCTCAGAAGGATCTGAGTCTTCCTTCCTTCTGCCCCTTGGGGAGTGCTTCCACTTCCTTCCAGGAGTAGATCGGCTAAACCTGCCACCCATCCACAGGGCTCATAAAAGAAAAATTCTGCAAACCTGGCCTTCCTCAGAG
This sequence comes from Jaculus jaculus, assembly GCF_020740685.1. Taxonomy (NCBI): domain Eukaryota; kingdom Metazoa; phylum Chordata; class Mammalia; order Rodentia; family Dipodidae; genus Jaculus; species Jaculus jaculus. The sequence continues at coordinate 7,427,557 of NC_059124.1, forward strand.
AGCCACCCCTCCACCCCATAAACAAGCCAGAACTGAGTCTTGAGGAGGCTCCTCAATGCTCTCTTGCCTCTCTGGACAAGAGTGCCATCTTGCTTCTTTCCTTTATGTTCTATGCTTAAACCCCTCTTCCCTTCTTCCTCCTAACGTTTCAAGCTATATAATACAATCTTTCTGAACCTTATCTTCCGGTCCATGGATTTCATTCTTTGAATTTGTAAGATAAGGATCTGGGAACACCCAAAATTATTGGTGTGTTGGTGTCCAAGGAACCTGAAATTTTTGTATCTTGGATCAGAGTCCAAGGGGCACCCACTGGGATTTCCAGGTTCTTGTGACCCATGATAAAGAATTGTACCAGGGGACACCTGTTGGGTTGATAGAAATAGAGTCAATTTATTAAGAAAGAGAAAGGCATTCCCAAGAATGGGAGCTGGCTAGTGAGCCGGGGAAGAGGTTCTGCTCAAGAGCGCTGGGTCACGAGTCTCACGGTCTTCAGGTTTTCAACACACACCTGCTCACTCCTTCCTGTGTACGCCGTGGACCTTCTGTTCATGCTCCATGTGTTGCACGCACGCCAGGTGAAGGGGGTCTTCAGTCCTCTCTAAACCCGCTTCTATCATATGCCGATCTTATTAACGTATGTATCTGTTTGCAAGCAGAGAGAGCTGGAGAGAAGAGAGACGGACAGAGAGAACAGGCACGTCAGGGCCTCCAGCCACTGCAGACCAACCCCAGACGTGTGTGCCACCCAGTGCATCTGGCTTCACGTGGGTCCCGGGGAATGGAACTCGGGTTGTTAGCCGTCGTTGATGAGAGCCTTAACCGCAAAGCCATGTCTCCAGCCCTCATATGCTAAGCTTTTTTCTTTTTTTTTTTTTAAGATTTTTATTTATTTATTTATTAGAGACAGAGAGAGGGATGGGAGGGGGAAAGAGAGAGAGGGAGATAGAGAATGGGCACACCAGGGCCTCCAGCCACTGCAAATGAACTCCAGATGCATGCGCCACCATGTGCATCTGGCTTACTTGGGACCTGGAGAATCCAACCTGGGTCCTTAGGGTTTGCAGGCAAGTGCCTTAACCGCTAAGCCATCTCTCCAGCCCTCGTATGTTAATCTTGATGCTCCTCTCTCCTGGCCTTACTCTTCTGTCACTGATATGTGAGTTTGGGGTTCTTCTGTGAATGTGCCAATAACTTGGGGGTGTTCATGGATCCTTGTCTTATGAATTCAATGAATGAAATCTACAGAGAAAGCGGATAAGGCTCAGAAAGATTTTATTGTAGCTTAGAGCTTTAGGAAGGAGAGCTTCAAGGGAAGGGGAACTATTCTTGTTTAGGGTTTTTGGCAAGGGCAGGGGAGCAAAAGGAAAGTTCTGAGATAAAAACATAGATGTTATGAATCGAAGTACTTTATTAGTCTGCCCCAATTAGGGAGATCGCTGTGGCTTCAAGAGTGGGGAAAAGAAGAAGGAGCTTGCTACTAGCTTCTGGGTGTGCAATGTTTTCCTGGCCCGCCACTGTGGGCTGTAACATTGAGGCCGATGACGGGGAAGCTGGGATCTGGGAGACAAGCATGAAGGTTGGAAGTGGCCTGGGTCAGGATGGGAAATGAAGAGAAAGGACCTGGAGTGCTGCTCGGGTTAGTCCACAGGGATGCCTGTGGCAGGGCTCCTGCCAGGAGACTGGCTCAGGTTCTCCAAGGCATGGCAAGGGAAAGGACATGGGGAGAGAGAGGGGTGTGGGCGCTGTGGGGGGCTATGGAGACATATGCTGCACACCAAGGGAAGCGTGGTGTTGGGGAGAGAGAAAGCGGCAATAGAGAGAGGTGCACACATAGGCAGGGAGCAGGGGTCTACCATCTGTGGCGAAGGCAGGGGTCAGAAGAAGAGAATAAGACTCATGGCTGGAGGCCTCTTAGGACCCTTGGGGATGTGGTGGGCCACAGGGCGAGAGGGGTTGGTGGAGACGCAGCTCTAGGGTCCAGGTTGATTCCCTGTGGAGAGGAATATTCCAGTTTGGGAGGGGAAGGGAGCTCTGAGACACACAGGTGGGAAGGTATCATGATCGTGATATATTGTCTATACCTACGGAGGTTGTTGATAAAAAGTCAAAAGGGCTGGGGAGGTGGCCCGGCGGGTAAGGGGGCGGGGCTTGCTTGCAAAGCTTTCCAGCAGGAGTTCAATTCCCAGTTCAGTTCACACCGACGCACATGGGTTTGGAGTTCCTTTGCAGTGGCAAGAGGCCATGGTGTGCCCAGAGTCTCTCCTGTAGAATAATAAAACAGTTTAAAAAACTCAAAAGAATCATTAAGAGAGCTAAAACTTCATAAACCATTGCTTTCTGCAGACGGCTTTTCAGTGATTACTGAGCATAGAGACAGATAAGAGGCCCAAAATAAGCAAAAATCTCCACACTTCATCAGACAGAGGTAAACAAAGCTAGCAACAGTCCTTTCTTGGGTCACCTCCCTCTAGACATATTTTTCCCTCTTTTCCTATGCATCATCACCCAGAACCTCCTGTTTATAGTTTGTGCTCAGGCACGTCCTGATAGAAATAATTATGAACCTCAGAATTTATGATTTCTCCATAAATAAACTCAATAATCCATGATATAGCCTTCTTGAATCTGTTTTTTTAATTTAATTTTTATTAACATTTTCCATGATTATAAAAAACTACCCCATGGTAATACCCTCCCTCCCCCTGTTTTTTTTTTTTTAATCAATTCTTCATTAAAATAGGATAAGTGGCCGGGCATGGTGGCGCACGCCTTTAATCCCAGCACTCGGGAGGCAGAGGTAGGTGGATCGCCGAGAGTTCGAGGCCAGCCTGAGACTGCATAGTAAATTCCAGATCTGGGCTAGAGTGAGACCCTACCTCGAAAAACAAACAAACAAAAAAATAGGATAAGGACCCAAAATTGGGCTCATAAGTTTGGGGAAGCCCTCCTGAAGCCCAGAATCTTACCTTGGTGTTTACTGGGTGTTGCAGTCAGTTCCACGTCGCTGGGATGAACATCCAAACCAGGCCCAGTTAATAGGAAAAAGGAGTTTGTTTCAGCTTACAGGTCCAGGGGAACGTTTCATCGATGGCAGGAGAAACTGGCTCCCTTTCACAGACCCAAGCTGCCCAAGGCCCCGGCCCGCCTACCCTCTCTGTCTCTGTCTCCTTCTTAAAGAGATAAATCAACACAAAATAAATACGTAGATAGTTTAAATAGACCCCTAAAAAGAATCCTGGGGAATGGAAGATTGCTCAGTGGTTAAAAGTTCTTGCAAACCCTGCCAGCCCCTGTCTGATTCCCCAGTACCCATCGAAAGCAAGAGACAAAAGATGGCACGTGTTTGGAGCTCCTTTGCAGCAACAAGAGGTCCTGCTGTGCCCATAATTTTTTTTTTCTCTCTCTCTCCCTTCCCTTTCTCCTCCTTCTCAAATACACAAATAAATGCAAAATTTCTCTCTCTCTCTCTCTCTCTCTCTCTCTCTCTTTTTTTTTTTTGTTTTTTTGAGGTAGGGTCTCACTCTGGTCCAGGCTGACCTGGAATTAACTCTGTAGTCTCAGGGTGGCCTTGAACTCACGGCGATCCTCCTACCTCTGCCTCCCAAGTGCTGGGATTAAAGGTGTGCACCACCACGCCCGGCTCTCTTTCTCTTTTTTTTTTTTTTTTTTTTTGGAAAAGAATCGTGGAATGGAACCCGGGTGGTATCTTAGGCCATCTCACGGGAGGCTGCAGACCCCTTGCAAGGGTATTTGCCTACTACTGTGATTTTCTTCTTTTATTTATATCTCTGTCTGTCCACTGCAACCTTGTATGTGCTTTCTCAATTCTTCGGTTAAGTCTCCAAGAACCTAGAACCCTAACCAATTGCAGAGACTCCCTGGTAACAATACTTTGACTGCTTGGAGCCTAACGTGGTAACTCGTGATGTCTTACCTGAACATTTTTACTTATTTATTTTTTGCATGTGTATGTGTGTGCATTTACCTTGCTGTTGGAATTCCAAACTCCTGTCCTCATGCTTATATGACAAATACCTTATCCACTGAGACATGTCCCTGGTCCCTTATATAAATATTTACAGCCTGACTCCCAATGACTCATGTCACCTGGCCCCGAATGGCCCGTTTCAGGAAATTTCTGGTGCTGTAAAATTTACTACTTGAGAAGATAGCAGGGAGTCAGCCTGTCTTCTCAGATACGGACTGCGCACAAACGCTCCACGTGATAAGGATAAATGACCTTCTCTTTAAGTGCGATAACAGACTCCGGTTCCTTCTTGGTGATGCAATCCCTTCTCGGGAACTCATTTCTCTGGGAGCTTGCCCACTGCGGCTGCGCTGCAGAACGGTCAATAAACGCCGCCTTTTCTATCCTTCTGATAAATTCCTTTACAGCCCGTGCATCACCAGCCTGTCAATATTCTACACATGGCACTGGAGAAACACTCCTGGGTTCTTCTTTCTTCCTTTTCCTTTGTTTTTAACATTTTATTGATTGATTGATTGATTGATTTGACAGAGAAAGTGGGGGAGAGAATGGGCGCGCCAGGGCCTCCAACCACTGCAAACGAACTCCAGATGCGTGCGCCCCCTTGTGCATCTGGCTAACGTGGGTCCTGGGGAATCGAACCTGGGTCATATGGCTTTGCAGGTTAACACCTTAACCGCTAAGCCATCCCTCCAGCGCTCCTTTTGTTTTTGAAACAGTCTTGCTATGTGGCCTAAGGCTTCACTTTTTCTTCAGCCTCCCTAAGTATCGGAGATTACAGCCATATGTACAGGTCTAGTGTATATCCCTAAACACTCCTTTCCCTCTGTCCCAAGTTCTTTTTATTTTAATTTATTTTTATTTTAACTTATTTATTTGAGAGCAACACAGAGAGAGAGAGAGAGAGAGAGAATATGGGCGTGCCAGGACCTCCAGCCACTGCAAACGAACTCCAGACACGTGCGTCCCCTTGTGTATCTGGCTAACGTGGGTCCTGGAGAATCGAGCCTCGAACCGGGGTCCTTAGGCTTCACAGGCAAGTGCTTAACCACTAAGCCACCTCTCCAGTCCTGTCCCCAGTTCTTGAAGCCCAAGCTACGACTCTTAATTCAGGACCCCCCTGCTACCCCGAGCTCTGGCTTGACAATTAGTGCCGGTCGGGTGTGAACTGTCCTTCGTAGGCTCCTGTGTTTGCACACTTTGCACACCCGGTCTCCAGCCTGTGGTGCTGTGTGGGAAAGTGGTGGAACCTTTAGGGGTGAAGCCTTGCTGGAGGAAGTGGGCCACTGGGGGGTAGGTCTTAAAGTCTCAGCGCCTAGCTCTACCTTCCTGCCGCCCTTGGCTTCCTGACCGTGGCTACTATGGGAGCAGCAAGCCAGCCTCCTGCCTGCGTGACTGCAGCTGACCTGGACGGCTTAGTTATGCCCGACTCTAGCCCCCCACCCCCACCCTGGCTGGTTCTTCCTCCGTTTCCATCCTTCTTCCTCTTCCACAGCGCAAGCACAGCGGTCTTTCCAAACATAAACCCGGGGCAGCGGCTTTGCCTCCCGCCCGCCTGTGGCTCCTGTCCCAGCCACGCACGTCATCCGAGGCCCCCACGACTGGCCTTGCCGCATTTCCCATCAGATGGCTTTGGCTCTCCATGGTCGCCTTGATCTGCCTGTCTTGTCAATGCATGCACTGACTAAGTCTCCTTTCTCTGATTGCTTTCCCCCATTTTTTAGTCACTTGAATGGACCCAGCCTGGTCCTTTGGGACTCAGAGCTAGGGCATTTGCGCTAAAACTCTGCTTTCTAGAGTAGCATAAAGAAGGCTGTCAAGGCAACCACCAGACAGCCAGCCTTTCTCCTTCAAAAGCCAAGCCTGACAGTCCACAGTTTGTACTGCATTGAAGGCTTTTAACTCTCTGATCAGAATGATCCATCGAGCTCTGCTTGGAACACTACAAACTTTCTCTTAGTCCAAAGTTTCAGTACCCTTCCACGTTCCTCCCTCACGTTATTTCCAAAAGACCAAAAGCCTCAAGTCAGATTTCTGTTAACAATGATCCCACTCCTCTGGAACCAATTTTCGGCTACAGTTACCTTTGTGTTGGGAGATGAGGGATTTGAAGAGCACAAACCAAAGTAACACCAGGCTTTAAAGATATCAATAGGCCTAAGTTTCTGTTTCCCTGCAGGGCCCAAATTACTGACACAGCACTTTGCAGTTACTGGGGAAAACAAACACAAACTGCTCAGTACCCAAAATGATCCCTGTAACGGGCCAATCAAAAAGGACCAAGTGGGCTGGAGAGATGGCTTAGTGGCCAAGCACTTGCCTGTGAAACCTAGGTACCCCGGTTCGAGGCTGAAGGTAAATGATTTCAGATCATTAAAAAAATATATATTATGGGCCAGGCATAGTGGCACATGCCTTTAATCTCAGTACTCAGGAGGCAGAGGTAGGACGATTGCTGTGAGTTCAAGTCTACCCTGAGACTACATAGTGAATTCCAGATCGGCCTGAGCTAGAGTGACACCCTACCTCAAAAAAAAAAAAAAACAACAAAAAACACACACACACCCAATAAATAAATAAATAATACAGGGGCTGCAGAGATGGCTTAGTGGTTAAGGCACTTGCCTACAAAGCCAAAGGACCCAGGTTCAATCCCCAAAAAACCCTTATAAGCCAGATGCACAAGGTGGCACATGAGTCTGGAGTTCGTTTGTGTGCCTATTCTTTCTCTCTCTCTTTCTCTCCTTCTTCCTCTCAAATAAATAAAAGTAAAACGTAATGAATAAAATGGTATGGAAATTCTTCACGATTATCAGCTGGTTCTTCAGTCAGGCTGACGTCATACAGGCGTCTCCTGTCACACTTACCACACTGGGTTGCCACACTTATCACACTGGGTTGTCACACTTACCACACTGGGTTGTCACACTTGCCACACTGGGTTGTCACACTTGCCACACTGGGTTGTCACACTTGCCACACTGGGTTGTCACACTTATCACACTGGGTTGTCACACTTACCACATTGGGTTCTACTCGCCTGAAGATCATTTCAAGCAAATCGTCCAGTTTCTGTACAAATGAGCAGTTTCACCTTAAGTTCTTTAATGTCTCACTGGAATTCTGACTGAAGTGGAAACTAAACTCTTCACTGGCAGGTGGCAGCTTCTCTGCAAGACAATGTTTCAGGTTATCACCCATCAGATTGCACAATAATGACAATGAAAGCTTATTGCTCCACCGTATGAAGCGCTGTCTCACCCAGCAAGCACTTCTCTTAACGTTCATACCCATATATTAATGCTACTCTCACTTTTGGTTAGAGAAGCTTCTCTTTGCAGATGGCGGCGACTTTGAGATGACTCAGAAGGCACCATGGTGCTGAGAAGAAGTGACGGAGGAGTGCTCAGCACTGAAATATCTCTATCACACCTTCCAAGGCTCAGGGTCCATTGTGGAAGAGGTGGCGGAAAGAATGTAAGAGCCAAAGGAAGGGTAGGACTCCTTACAACGTGCTCCCCCCAGACACAAAATGGCCTGGATATCCATGACCTCACAGTGCCTGACACTACCTACACGAGACCCTCATAAGAGGAGGAAAAGATGATGACATCAAAATAAAAGAGAGACTGATTGAGAGGGGGAGGGGATATGATAGAGAGTGGAGTTTCAAAGGGGAAAGTGGGATGGGGGGAGAGGGAATTGCCATGGGATATTGTTTACACTTATGGAAGTTGTCAATTAAAAAAACAAAAAGACGGTGTCTCCTCAGAGTAACTCCTATGGCAGTGGCCAGGCCTTCCTTGCATGTTATTGACAAAACAACCAGATGTGGTTGACGACAACAAAACAAGCCCAACAAATAATGCAAAATTCATGTGTTGGCTCTGGTTCGTTCTCTTCTTTTTTTTTTAAATATTTTTGTTCATTTTTTTTATTTATTTATTTGAGAGTGACAGACACAGGGAGAAAGACAGATAGAGGGAGAGAGAGAGAATGGGCGCGCCAGGGCTTCCAGCCTCTGCAAACGAACTCCAGACGCGTGCGCCCCCTTGTGCATCTGGCTAACGTGGGACCTGGGGAACCGGGCCTCGAACCGGGGTCCTTAGGCTTCACAGGCAAGCGCTTAACCGCTAAGCCATCTCTCCAGCCCCATTCTCTTCTTTTATTGCCTTGTTCTGCAATCTATATTGATCTCTACTCCAGGCAAATGTTTTTCCTTGAGCCGATTCCTTCTCTTATAGGTACTTAGAGCTGATAAATTAATTGCAGAGCTGTTGCCCTGCCACTGGCCAATGTCAAATACTTATCAACCATATTGACTGCACTCCAGGCGCTCCCTGATTTTTCACTGTGTGCACAGACACATTAGATGGTAGGATGTAATCCAGTTCTGCAAAACGATTCTTTCTCTTTTTTATTTTTTAAAAATATATATCTTATTTATTTAGTTAGTTGAGAGAGAGAAAGATGCAGAGGGAGAGAAAGAGAGGAGAGAATGGGCGCGCCAGGGCTTCCAGCCACTGCAAAGGAACTCCAGACGCGTGCGCCCCCTTGTGCATCTGGTTAACGTGGGTCCTGGGGAATCGAGCCTCGAACCGGGGTCCTTAGGCTTCACAGGCAAGTGCTTAGCTGCTAAGCCATCTCTCCAGCCCAACATCGTATTTTTGCTTTGTGCACATGGCATGTAGCTGTTGCCCCCACGGTGGTAGGGAGCTTGCTCCTAGGATCTGTTGCAGATGAGGTTGCATAGACAGGGAGGCAGCGCTTCAGGAGAGGCGCAGTTAACAGAGCCGTTAGGAAAGAAATCCACTCGGTCACATTAACCTATTAGCCACTACGTTCCTGTCTTTTTGTTTGTTTGTTTCGAGTTAGGGTCTCACCTTAGTCCAGGCCAAAATCGAACTCATTCTACAGTCCTGGGCTGGCCTTATACTCACAATGGCTTTCTTACCTCTGTCTCCCAAGTGCTGGGATTAAAGGTATGCACCACTGTGCCCGGTTTATGTTACTGTCTTTATATAGATTTTTTTTTTGGTTTTTCGAGGTAGGGTCTCACTCTAGCCAAGGCTGACCTGGAATTCACTCTGTAGTCTCAGGATGGCCTCAAACTCACGGCGATCCTCCTACCTCTGCCTCCCGAGTGCTGGGATTAAAGGCGTGCGCCACCACGCCCAGCTAGAATAAGTTTTTAATCCATCAAATAGAGCCTTCACCCAATGGGAAAACACATAAGAACAGAACAATATTTGAGAAACCTTATAATTGTAAACAAAGACTATAATAAAAGATTTACCTAATGGGAAAACGTGGCATTTTACAAATATCATTAAGAGCAGAACGGTACTTAAGAAAACTTGAAATTTCGATCTTGGAAATTTAATAACCTTTAATATAATCAGGCCATCTTTTCTAGTTTAGTTCTGAAGTATCCTGTAATCAGAAATTCAATATCCTTTACTCTAAACTTTGTGTTTAACTATTTCATTTAGAAGCATATATCATAGCTTTTCTATCTACATCCATGATTAAGCCTCTGGTCAGGAAGGAGTGGCTCTCTTCTTCATAACGTTACCCTGGGAACAGGAAATTGAGTCTATCATCCAAGACCTCTGCGCCTAAGGTCTGCCTAGACGTTTATCATTTCCTACGTCAAGAGTTAAGACACTAAATTTATTTAGGAAATGAACTTTATTTGACTGAGCTACTTCAGGCTGGAGTGGGGTGATGAGTGTTTTTGGTTCTGTTCTGTTCTAGGTTGTCCACTATTGTTGACTTTTAGGCCTTTATGAGAGTTGGTGGGATTAGAACTCCCAAACCAGCAGCTCTCAAGTCTCATGTTCTTTTTTTTTTTTTAATTTTTTATTTATTCATTTGAGAGCGACAGACACAGAGAGAAAGACAGATAGAGGGAGAGAGAGAATGGGCATGCCAGGGCTTCCAGCCTCTGCAAACGAACTCCAGACGCGTGCGCCCCCTTGTGCATCTGGCTAACGTGGGACCTGGGGAACTGAGCCTCGAACCGGGGTCCTTAGGCTTCACAGGCAAGCGCTTAACTGCTAAGCCATCTCTCCAGCCCTCATGTTCTTTTTTTAAAAAATATATATTATTTATTTACTTATTTGTGAGAGAGAGATAGAGAGAGAGAATGGGCATGCCAGGGCCTCCAGCCACTGCAAACGAGCTCCAGATGCATGCGCCTGTTGTGCATCTGACTCACATGGGACCTGGAGAATCGAACCGGGATCCTTCAGCTTTGCAGGCATGCGTCTCAACCACTAAGCCATCGCTCTAGTCTCGGCTTTTTACACATAATAGCAAAGAATTTAAAATGCATGCTCGAGGAGAAGGGTAAATTGTGAGATTTATTTTAGGGAGATTTAGGATTAAGAGGGAGAACCAAACAGGAAAGTGCCGAAGCCTGGTTGAGAAGGTGTAGGGGAGACCAAGAAACCTCCTCACAGAGAGAAAATGGAGAGGGGGTGCACAAGGCTCCGGCATCCAGTTAGAACGAGCCTCACTGCCAGGCTTGGGCACTTGCGTAAAACTTTCTTCCCCGGGGAGAGGCGAACACTCATCTTTTCTCCCCACGTGGAGCACAGATGACAAATCAAATTATGATTGCATCAAAATCCTATTTTGGTGAACCGGTGAGTTTATACTTGAAGATATGGATGAGAGATTACTTACAGGAGCTAAGGAAAGCTGCGCCACCCATCCCGACCACCCTGCCAAGGAGACTGTTTTGTTTGATTTGTTTTCCTGTGCTGAGGTTCGAACTCAAGGACTTCCGCATGCTAAGTAAGTGCTCTACCACTAAGCTATACTCCAGGACATTTTTTTTTTTTCTTGAGGTAGGGTCTCACTCTAGCTCAGGCTGACCTGGAATTTACTGTGTAGTCTCAGGGTGGCCTCGAACTCACAGCAATCCTCCTACCTCTGCCTTCCGAGGGCTGGGATCAAAGGCGTGCGCCACCATGCCTGGCTCCTATTTTTGTGGGTGTTGTTCTGTTTTGTTTCACTATTTAGCCAAGGCTGGCCTCAAACCCATGGCACTCCTCCTCCTTATCCACCCCCGTGCTAGGATTATAAGCACTATGCACCATGCATAGCTTGTTTATGGTGGTGCTGGGACCAAACCCTGGGACTTCTTCAGGCTAGGAAAGCACTTTACCAGTGAGCTATATTCCTAGCCCTGGAAACTATTATAATCTCCCATTTTGAAGATAAGAAAAATGAGGTTCGTGCGTTGGAGAGATGGCTTAGTGGTTAAGGCATTTGCCTGCAAAGCCTAAGGACCCAGGTTCAATTCCCCAGGACCCACATAAGCCAGATACACAAGGGGTGCATGCTTCTGGAGTTCGTTTGCAATGGCTGGAAGCCCTGGTGCACCCATTCTCTATTTCTATCTGCCTTTCTTTCTCTCTCAAGATGAATAAAAAGCCAGGTGTGGTGGCGCATGCCGTTAATCCCAGCCCTTTGGAGGCAGAGGTAGGAGGATCGCCATGAGTTTGAGGCCACCCTGAGACTGCATAGTGAATTCCAGGTCAGCCTGAGCTAGAGTGAAACCCTACTTCAAAAAACCAAGAGAAAGAAAGCAAGAAAGGAAAAGAGAAAAATGAGGTTCAGAGAGGTGAATTTATCTTGCTTGGCTAGTGTGGAATAGAATCTTGTCTCACTATAATCTCCCTCCAGCAAATTTTCTTCTTGCTACTCCTGGTATTATAAACTCTATGGAGCGGAGCTGCTCTAAGTGACTAAGTTCCTATGCTCTGCAAATTATTCAATCATCGCCTTGAGCTTGTGACATTTAGGTCCGATGATGAGGATGATTTTGTGTCATCAAAGGAATGAAATTAACTGCTCTTATCATCTTCATCCCAGTTCCCATCTCCGCACTTTGATCATCCTGAATTACTTGTCTCTCTTTAAAATGACGTGTGCCCTCTTGCCCCTGAAACTTCCTTACATATGTTCTTCTTGCTGCAAGGACTGAAACTTACATGTTTTTCAAGAAGCCATGCAGGGTTTTTTTTTTTGTTGTTGTTGTTTTTTTTGTCATTTAATAGCCCTTGGCTCATGCTGGTGCCCCCTGTAGGATGGTAAGCACATGGACTAACGAAAATTGCACAGTTTAGGGCTGGAGAGATGGCTTCGTGGTTAAGGCACTTGCCTGCAAAGCCAAAGGACCTAGGTTCATTTCCCCAGGACCCACATAAGCCAGATGCACAAGTGGCACATGCATCTGGAGTTCGTTTGTGGTGGCTGGAGGCCCTGAAACATCCATTCTATTTCTATATGCCTCTTTCTCTGTCTTTCAAATAAATAAATAAATAAAAATTAAAAATATTAGGGCTGGAGGGGTGGCTTAGTGGTTAAGGTGCTTGCCTACAAAGCGAAAGGACCCAGGTTCGATTCCCCAGGACCCATGAAAGCCAGATGCACAAGGGGGCGCACACATCTGGAGCCCATTTGCAGTGCCCAGAGCCCTGGTGTGCCCATTCTCTCTCTCCCTCTTTCTCTCCATTAAATAAATAAAGAAAAAATATATAAAATTAAAAATATAAAAAAAAAGAAAATTAGGCAGTCGACATGGATTTGTCAGCTCAGTCGGGGGAAGACATACGAACAGAGTCATATGAGGCATTTGTTACAGTGCTTGTGCCCAGGTCCTACACTAGATTTGCAGAATTAGAATCTTCCAAAAGCTCATCCACGCGCTGGAGAGCTGCGTTTTCACCCATCTACCCAGGTGATTTGTATGACCTGAAAAGCTTCATACACATGCCCTTTTCTAAGGAGCCTACCACGAGTGCCAAAGACTACAGAGAGAGAAGCCCCTGCACTGGGCACTGGAGGACACGCCTGTAATCCCAGCATGAAGGAAGGAGAGGAAGGAGAATCAGAAGTTCAAGGCCATCCTCAGCTACTTGGTGAATGAGAGGCCAAACTGGTTCCTCTAGCTGGGTGAACTTTTGCCTCACTTATGAAGTAAAAATTGACACAATTATCATGCAATTTTTTTTCCAAGGTAGGGTCTCACTCTAGCCCAGGATGACCTGGAATTCACTCTGTAGTCTCAGGGTGGCCTTGAACTCACAACGATCCTCCTACCTCTGCCTCCCAAGTGCTGGGATCAAAGGCGTGTGCCACCGCGCTCCGCAGTCCATAGTTTGGCTGGAAAGGCAGCACCCAGTCTGACAGTCACCATTTGTTGGATCCCATCGCCTTCACTTTCTTCCCTTGGAGCCCCACATGCTGCGCCAGAGACCCCAGTTGCTTCTGCCCAGGACAGAGAACATTCAACATGGAATAGCTGGGTGTGGTGGCTTATGTCTGTGATCCCAAGCCTTTGAGAGGCTGAGACAGGAGGATTGCTGTGAGTTTGAGGTCAGTGTGAAGCTATAGAATTGCCGAGGTCCAGCCTCAGCAGGGTCGTAGGGCTCGGAGGGGACATGTGAGGAAATGACGTGGACCAGAGGTTCAGGTGATGCACACTGGATGCAGAGCAAAACTCTGCTTCTTTACTTATACGTTTACAATACGTCATCATCGTTATTATTATTATTTTCAGGCAAGACATAGCAACTTATTCGCGTGGCTTCTGTTCCCTAAGAAATCTTGCACAATAATTCCTCTTTTCCCTTGATTTCCCTTGCTTTTGTTTAACTCTTGAATCTTGTTCCATAGACATTCTGCTGACATCTTAAACAAGAAACTCAAAGACTGTAAGCTGGTTCATATCTTACCCAGGCTCATGGAACCTAGCCAAGGGCCCCAGCAGGCAGTTCTTGTGGTTATGAGATGATAGACTTTTTAAAATTTATTTATTTATTTATTTGTGTGTCGGGAGCTGCAGCTGCTCTTTGACCTTGGGAGCTAAGGGTGGTCTCAAATCTCTTAACACCAAGGCCTTATCGATAAGGCACCTGATACAAAGGCATTGTTTAACATACAGCCTAGGTGGAGTGGGTACAGAGGCCCTGGTGAAGCTGACCTTAGGCACTTAATCTTCTGTATATAAGCTTGTGTCTGCCTGAATAAACCTGGGCCTTGATCAGTGCTTGTCTTGGCTCCATTCCTTGTGTTCTTGTCTCAGATTCATCCCCACTCCGTCCTTCAAGGCCCGTTTCGACCTTCATGCTGCAGGCCAGCACGTTTGTGAGAGGGAAACAGGCTGAGAAATCGAGAGAGAGAGAGAGAGAGAGAAAGAATAGGCGCGCCAGGGCTTCCAGCCACTGCAAACGAACTCCAGATGCGTGTGCCACCTGTGTATCTAGTTTATGTGGGTCCTGGGGAATCGAACTGAAGTCCTTTGGCTTTGCAGGCAAGCACCTTAACCGCTAAGCCGTCTCTCCAGCCCCCGTTTTTTAAAAATTGTTTTTTGTCTATTTTTACTTATTTGAGAGTGACAGAGAAAGAGGCAGATACACAGAGAGAGAATGGGTGCGCCAGCCTCCAGCTACTGCAAAGGAACTCCAGATGCATGCACCCCCTTGTGCATCTGGGTTACATGGGTCCTGGGGAACCGAGCCTCAAACTGGGGTCCTTAGGCTTCACAGGCAAGCACTTAGCTGCTAAGCCATTTCTCCAGCCCTGTGATAGACTTTTTTTTTTTTTTTTTTACTTCAGAAAGGGCTGTGTTAGTTGCTCTCTACATCATATTCTCTTGTGGCCTGAATACGTTTCTCTATTTCTAATCCAGCACTGATTTAATTGTCTCTCTGTGACCTTTCTTTGTTGCTCCATTTTACAGTTTGGGCCTGACCTTGTGAATCTCTCCATAATAGCAAGATTTTGATAATTTTTTTTCTTTTCACAATTTTTATTAGCATTTTCCATGATTATAAAAAATATCCCATGGTAATACCCTCCCTCCTCGCCCCCCACACTTTCCCCTTTGAAATTCCATTCTCCATCATATCACCTCCCCATCTCAATCATTGTACTTACATATATACAATAGCAACCTATTAAGTGCCCTCCTCCCTTCCTTTCTCTTCCCTTTATATCTCCTTTTTAACTCACTGGCCTCTGCTACTGAGTTTTTTCCTTCTCACGCAGAAGCCAAGTCATCTGTAGCTAGGATCCACATATGAGAGAGAACATGTGGTGTTTGGCTTTCTGGGCCTGGGTTACCTCACTTAGTATAATCCTTTCCAGATCCATCCATTTTTCTGAAAATATCATAACTTCATTTTTCTTTACCACTGAATAGAATTCAATTGCATAAATGTGCCACATCTTCATTATCCACTCATCAGTTGAGGGACACCTAGGCTGGTTCCATTTCCCAGCTGTTATAAATTGAGCAGCAATAAACATGGTTGAGCATGTACTTCTAAGGAAATGAGATGATTCCTTAGGATATATGCCTAGGAGTGCTATAACTGGGTCATATGGTAGATCAATCTTTAGCTGTTTTAGGAACCTCCACACTGATTTCCACAATGGCTGGACCAGATTGCATTCCCACCAGCAGTGTAGAAGGGTTCCTCTTTTTCTACATCCCCACCAACATTTATGATCATTTGTTTTCATGATGGTAGCCAAAGATTTTGATATTTAACTCTTTTCCCATCTTTGCAGACCATCCTTACTCCATCAATGTATGCCCCCGGATACAGTAAAGGCTCATCTATCCAACCAGTGTTTTGCACTGATGTCTTTCCTTTAGGAGCCCACCGAACTCTATTGTTGATTCTGAAAGTTACGTATTTGGTTTTACTCCCTTGGGTGGGCCCAAGCCGATTATTTGAAAGATGTTCACTTTTCTTCCCTAGCATTTCAGGCTCCTTTTCTAATATGTCATCTGTAGGCTCAGGAAATGCGCCCATTAATTCCTGTCATCATCTGGACCACAAGAATTTTCTTGTAAGTAACGTTTCTTGGGAACAATTGGTAAGGCACGTAGCACTGAGAGGAACATGTCTCATTCGGTGAAATGCACATTTGTGGTTTGAGAAACTTCGTACATTCAAACTAGTCTTGGTTTCAGGATCCATAATCTGTTTAAACATTATAGCCTCAGAAATTTCTGTTTAATCATTGGTGACTGTATACACACATCTGAATTGGATTCCTCATTACTACTGAGAAGGGGGGAAATGAAAGCAAAAATAAGCAGTAATGAACTTATAATAACTCCAAAACTTCCAAGGAAAAGATAGCAATAGCTCAAAGTGCCAGACAGCAAGTACTCCAGGAAGTCGCTGAAAGACTTTTTGGCCCTGCTGGAGAACGTCTCGGATGCTGCAGCCTTGCTGAATGGTGTCCCGTCAGCGTCACGCTCCAGAGCTGACCGTTGAGGCCGTCTGGTCATCGTCATAGAGTGAGTTACAGGTTAGCCTGGGCTTCAGTGAGGTCATATGTCAAAAAAGCCAAAAACAAAATACCTTAAGAAACCGTAACCAAAAAAAAAGAAAAGAAACCATAACCAAACACACACACACACACACACACACACACACACACACACACACACGCACTGTGTGACTTGTGAGGAAATGTGAGGTGTGCCCGGGTTGTTGGGCAGTTGCCTTGGCACACTCCCACACCTGACACTCTGACAGCTTTGCCAGCTAAAGATCATTGGACTCAGGAAGGAAGGTGTCATTTGTCCCGAGAGACCCCGCCTGGTTTCTTGGCACCGTGCTCCTGGCCTTGGCTGGGGAGGGAGTGACGCGCTCGGCTCCTTGCTCACAATGCTGGTCCGGAGGAAAGGTCTCAAGGTCTTCTGTGCTGTGGTGGCTCTGCTTGTGGTCGTCAACGTCCTGGTAACTTTTTACACCCAGACCCCTGCACGCGGCTCGAGGCCGGACAGTCTTGAGATGGAGCTGCGCCGGCCTCAGTCAGAGTGGGCTGGGGCCATGGTCCAGAAGCTTTCTCGCCTGGAGGTGGATGTCCAGCAACTGAGTAAGTGTGCACGCTGACCAGTAGGGGAAGATGCGCTGTTTTCAGACCCACGAGCATGCTGAGGGGCACATAGAAAAAGGGCCATGGGGCTGCAGAGATGGCTTAGCGGCTGAATGCTTGCCTGTGAAGCCTAAGGACCCCGGTTCGAGGCTCGATTCCCCAGGACCCACGTTAGCCAGATGCACAAGGGGGCGCACGCGTCTGGAGTTCGTCTGCAGTGGCTGGAGGCCCTGGTGCACCCATTCTTTCTTTCTCTCTCTGCCTCTTTCTCCCTCTGCCTATCACTCTCAAATAAATAAATAAAAATAAACAAAAATTTAAAAACAGAAGTCTTCTTAAGGGTTGGGGCATGGAGGGAAAATGGGTACCTCCTGATTAGAGGTAAGCATGGAGAATTAGGTGAGGGGCAGTGGGAATTAGAGCAGGGTGTGTGTCTGTGTGTGCACATGCACAGTCACGTCTGCACGCGTGCAAGGCAGGGAGTTGAAGCTTACTTAGGAAGCCCGGAGAATAGCTCTGCGTGGTAGCTTACACCTGTGATCCCACCACTTGGGATGTTAGCACTAAAGGAGCGTGGTGAATTACAGGTCAGTTTGGGCTATTGAGTGAGTTTCAGGGTCTACATAAATAAGTCCTGAGAGGCTCTAGACAAAGCCCTGTCCCTAGACCTATGTGTGGCAGGAGTGTTAATAAGAAAAGGAACATCTGGGCTGGAGAGATGGCTTAGCAGTTAAGGCACTTGCCTGCAAAGCTTAAGGACCCAGGTTCAATTCTCTATGACCCACCTACGCCAGATGCAGAAGGTGGCGCAGGCACCTGGAGTTCATTTGCAGTGGGTAGAGGCCCTGACATGCCTATTCTCTCTCTCTCTTTCTCTCATATAAATAAATAAATAAATAAACATAGTTTTAAAAAAGTAAAAGAGGGCTGGAGAGATGGCTTAGCAGTTAAGCGCTTGCCTGTGAAGCCTAAGGACCCCGGTTCGAGGCCCGATTCCCCAGGACCCACGTTAGCCAGATGCACAAGGGGGCGCACGTGTCTGAGTTCATTTACAGTGGCTGGAGGCCCTGGCGTGCCCATTCTCCTTCTCTCTCTCTCTCTCTCTCCCCCTTTCTCTCTCTGTCGCTCACAAATAAATAAATAAAAATACCAAAAAAAAAAAGTTGAAAAAAAAAAAGAAAAAGAACACCTGGGGTAAAGGGGTCACATCTATTTTGCTGGGAGCTCCTGTCCTAATTGAATGGGAATCTGTTAGAGGGCCAACGGTCTGCTCCATTTCCAGAGTTGATTTCCTGGCTTGGTCTCTGCGTCCCGGTCTGTGAATGGGCATGCTGGTAGCAGAGGGACTGATGAGATAGCTGACCAGCCTCACAAGATGGTGAAATGTTTGCACACAGTGATATAAACCCAGTTGTTCTGGTGCGTGTGCGCGTGGTGTGTGTGTGTGCACGCACACGCACGTGTGCACCTGTTTGCGCAGCTGCACACGCTGTAGGGACACACATGTAGAGAGCAGGAGAGGACAGAGGAGGATGGCACGCATCTTCCCCGAGACCAAGTCTCTGGCTGAACCTGGAACTCGCTGCTGTTTTGGCTACACTGACTTAACCAGTGAACCAGACAGCCTCCCATCTCTACCAGCCATCAGCACCGGGTTACAGGCATGTGCAGCCGAGTCATGATCTTTTACAATATATATATTTATACGCAAATGGGCAGGGAGGATGTGTGTGTGACAGAGAGAGAGAGAGAGAGAGCGAGACAGAGAGAATGAAAATAGACACACCAGGGCCTCTTGCCACTGCACGTGACCTCTAAGACGCATGCTCCACTTTGCGTATCTGGCTTTATTTGGATACTAGAGAATTAAACCCTGGCTGTTAGGCTCAGTGCCTTTAACTGCTAAGCCATCTCTTCACTTCTGCCCCCCACAACCTCCGCCCGCCCCAAACCAGGCTTTTTACATGGGAACTGCTGGTCCAATTCGGGTCCTGCGCTCTTGCCGGCTGAGCCATCTTCCCAGTGCCCTCCCCCTCCCCTCCACACCTTTTTAGGCAGGGTTTCCTTATAGCCTCAGATTCACTAGATAGCCCAGGTTGGCCTTGAACTTGCTGTATTCCTACCTAAGCTTTCCAAATGTTGGTGTGAGCCACCACCCTTGGCTGATATGAGCCCATTTTCAGCCTCTTCATTGAATACTGAGGGTACATTTCAACACAGCCTGGGCTGGTTTGTGAATCCAGCTCGCCGTGAAAGCCCCACTTCTCTGAATTGCCAGCGCCCGACTTCAGGGAGGAAGCGACAGCTTTCTGTGCCCCCACAGCTATGGTGGTCCACTGCTGGCAGCCTTAAGGGGGTCCCTGAGTTTGTGCCAGGGTGAAGGGAGATAGGGTTGAGTAAAGTGTTATCTTATTTCTTTTTCTTTAATTTTTTTTCTTCATTTCTATTTATTTATTTGAGAGCGACAGACAAAGAGAAAGAGGCAGATAGAGAGACAGAGAGGGAGAGAATGGGCGCGCCAGGGCTTCCAGCCACTGCAAACGGAACTCCAGATGTGTGCGCCCCCTTGTGCATCTGGCTAATGTGGGTCCTGGGGAATTGAGTGTCTAATGGGGGTCCTTAGGCTTCACAGGCGAGCGCTTAACCCCTAAGCCATCTCTCCCTTGTTTCTTTTTCTAAAAATTTTATTTATTTATTTAAGAGATAGAAAGAGGCAGGCATGATGGCACATGCCTTTAACCCCAGCACTTGGGAGGCAGAGGTAGGAAGATCCCTGTGAGTTCGTGGCCACCCTGAGACTCCATAGTGAATTCCAGGTCAGCCTGGGCTGGGATGAGACCCTACCTTGAACCCCCCTCCCCCCAAAAAATAATAAAGAGAAAGAGAAAGAGGCAGACAGAAGAGAGTGAGTATGGGCCTCCTGCCACTACGAATGAACTCCAGGCACATGCATCCCCTTATGCAAAATACGGCTTTATGTGGATGCCGGGGGAATTGAACCCATCAGCCTTGGCAAGCAAGTGCCTCTAACCACTGTGCCATCTCCCCAGCCATCTTCCTTCTCCTCCCCCTTCATTTCTTTTGTCCTTTTTCTTTTCTTTAAAATTTTTTGTTTTAAATATTTAATTTTTTATTTTATTATTAACAGCTTCCATGATTGTAAACAATATCCCATGGTAATGCCCTCCCTCCCCCCACTTTCGCCTTTGAAACTCCACTCTCCATCATATCCCCTCCCCATCTCAATCAGTCTCTCTTTTATTTTGATATCATGATGATCTTTTCCTCCTCTTATGATGGTCTTGTGTAGGTAGACACTGTGAGGTCATGGATATCCAGGCCATTTTATGTCTGTGGGGAGCACGTTGTAAGGAGTCCTACCCTTCCTTTGGCTCTTACATTCTTTCCACCACCTCTTCCTCAATAGACCCTGAGCCTTGGAAGGTGAGATAGAGATATTGCAGTGCTGAGCACTCCTCTGTCACTTCTTTCCAGCACCATGATGCTTTCTGAGTCATCCCAAGGTCACTGCCGTCTGAGAAGATTCTCTACCCAAAGTGAGAGTAGCATTAATATATGGGTATGAACATTAAGAGAAGTGCTTACTGGGCAGTTTGATAAGCATAGTATATACATTAAACTAGACAGCAGCAGACATTATACCCTTAGGGCTCATGACTATCCCTGTTGTAGGTTTTCTGTATCAGGGATGTATTCCCTCTCATAGAGCAGGCCTCCAGTCCAAGTAGAGAGTCAAAGGAGACAGAATGAAAGAGCGTGTACCGAGGCAGGGAGAGAAAAAAAAAAAAAAAAAAAAAGGAAAACTGAGACAGACAGAGGTAAAAGGAGAGAGCCGGGCTGGAGGGATGGCTTAGTGGTTAAGGCACTTTGCTTGCAAAGTCAAAGGACCCAGGTTCGATTCCCCAGGACCCACGTTAGGCAGATGCACAAGGGGGCGCATGCACCTGGAGTTCGTTTGCAGTGACTGCAGGCCCTGGCATGCCCATCCTCTCTCTCTCTCTCTCTCTCTCTCATAAATAAATAATTTGTTTTTAAAAAAGGAGAGACCAGCTATCATGCTCTCCCTAGCACCTTCATCGCCTCCCGAAGGCTCGCCGTGTTGGTAGAGCGAGGTGGGAGGCGGTAGTATCGGGGCGCACACTTCCTACGGGTTGGTTCCGTGACCGTCTCACCTGCCGCTTGCTTCTTTCCACGCGTAGATCCAAGTGGAGGAAATGCACGTGGGAGGGGGGAGGGGAGGAGAGCTCAACAGAAAGGGGCGATGGGACCAGCGCTGCAGGCAAGGGGGTGCATGGAGCCAAGAAGATCCGGCTCAGCCGGCGGGGCGAGAGTCACAGGGTGGTGACCCCGAGCAGCCCGGCGTTGCTAATCAGAGCCTTGCCACCAGGCTGGGAAGCCAGCACTGCCCTCACTGCTGGGCAGGGAGAGAGCATCGCCACACCAAAACTCTCCCACCCAGGCCCGGCTCAGCCCACTGCCCGGCCCCCTCACTGCCCAGTGCCGATGTGCCCTTCCTCCAGAAAGGACCCTGCGGCTTGTCCCTCTTTCCTTCTTTGCAATGGCTGGTTTGTTCTTTCGCTGCCCTTCTCTCACATTTCATTGACTTTAAAATGGGGCGCTATGGGGACTGGATGTGACTCAGCCGGGAGAGTGCTTGCCACGTAACGGTAGTTTCAACCCCCAGCACCACATAAACCGACTGCAAGTGGGCACGCCCATGACCCCAGCGCCGAGGAGGTGCAGGCTGCAGGATCAGAGGTTCAAGGTCATCCTCAGCCACACAGTGAGTTAGTTATAGGCCAGTCAGGGAGACATGAGATTTTTTTTTTTTTTTTGTCTTCAGACAAGGCAAAAAATAAATAAATAATGAGTCAGATGACATGGTACAGAGACTGCCACCTGAGGTGGACATCAGAAGTATCTTTTGGCTTGTTTTTTTTTTTTCCCTCTCTCATCATGCTTCTCCAGGCAGGATGGGTCACCTGCTGCTCTACTGAAGTCACTTGTGAAAATCTGGCCGGGTGGTTCTCGTTCTTTCCATGTCTGCTCCAAGTCTGATCCAGAAACACGGGCTGAATATACGCCAGCAGGGTTTCCCGTGAGAACGTGGGTGACACAGGCTTCGTGAAGTTGGCCTAAGTGACCTAGTGGACCATTCTCCTGGGCCCCGTCTCCAGATCACAAATGGGTTGCACAGTGCTTCCTCTAATTGAACAAAAAAATCTCATCAGGTACCTGTTACTTCACTTGCTCATTGCCTGCAGGCTTTCAGGAAGATTGCAGAAAACCGGAAGTCAATAAGGATATTTAGGCAAGCCATACAGATCACCCCCGGGGGACAGAGCAAACAAGCAGAGATACTCACATCCCTATTGACACAGGGCACCTTGACGCTAAGCCAACTGGCGAAGTGCCCTCCGGGCCCTTCAAGGGCCCTCAAGGGCACTACCATATGCTTTCCCCTAGAAACGTGGCAAGTGACCCCAGTGGCTCGTATTCATTCTGCTGGACTCTGCACTCTTCAGATTGGCTCTGAGTTGTCATGGCTCCAAGACCAGTGTGAATTAGCGAGAAAAATCAGATAACCCCGAGCTGGGCACGGTGGCTCTCGTTTTCAATCCCAGCCCGCGAAGTATGAGTTAGAACCCAGCTCAGTTTGGCACACAACTCCTGCAGGCGTTCACGCACTCTTCGTTACAGACCAACCGTTTGTTTTTCTCCCCAGGGTTGTTTTTGTCATCCTCTTGGCCTTCAGCCCCCCCGTTTATTTATTTATTTTGGTTTTCCAGCGCTGGGTCTCGCTGTAGCTCAGGCTGACCTGGAATTCACCGGACGGTCTCAGGGTGGCCTCGAACTCGTGGCCGTCCGCCTACGTCTGCCTCCCCGAGAGCTGGGAGGAAAGGGGCGCGCCACCACACACCCGCCCGGCTCGAGCCCTGTTCTTGGTTCTCCGTTTCCATCTTGGGTCAGCCTCAGGTCATCCCCCGGAGACAGCTTCCTCCCAGTTGCAGGACTTTCCTGCTTCCATTTCCGGGACGTAGAGTCTCTGAAGTCCAGCCCGCAGTCAGCGTCCTCCCCAAGCCAGGCGCTGTGCGTGAGATGGGGCCGCTTCCCAGAGCCCGGCCACGCCACCGTGCTGCCCCCTGCCCCTGGGCTGCAGTCGCCCACTGAAGCCACGCCTCTGCCTACCATGCGGGAGGGTGCTGCTGGGCGCAGGGTGGTCCTGCCAGTCTGTTTGGAGGTCAGCGCGGGTTTGGGGCAGCCTGGCAGTCCCACGGCAGACAGCTTTCATCGCCATAGGTCTCGTGTCTGCGAGAGTGCCAAGCGTGGGAAGGCTCTCTGTCTCTCTGCCCACTGAGCCCGGGGGCCTGTGCGGTGCATGTCGTGAGACTGTCCAGCACAAGCTTGTGGGGTTGCTCTAAGGGCGAAGCCAATAGGAATGAGAGCGCTTTGAACTCAGCAGGCCACACTGGATCTTGGAAGGCCTCTCTTGCTTGCCTGCCTGGGCTCGACACTATCTGGGGGTCATGATTTTGAGTTGAGGATGTACATATATATCTGTGTGTGTGTGTATTATATTTCAATTACATATATATAAATTTATTTTTAATTTTTTAACATTTTTATTTATTTATTGGAGAGTAACAGACAGAGAGAAAAAGAGGCAGAGAGAGAGAGAGAGAATGGGCCCGCCAGGACTTCCAGCCACTGCAAATGAACTCCAGACGCGTGCGTCCCCTTGTGCATCTGGCTAACGTGGGACCTGGGGAATCGAGCCTCGAACCGGGGTCCTTAGGCTTCACAGGCAAGCGTTTAACCGCTAAGCTATCTCTCCAGCCCTATAAATTTATTTTTAATCTCAGTGTATGTGTGGGGGTCAGAGAGAGAGAGAGAGAGAGAGAGGGAGGGAGAGAGAGAATGCTTGTGCACTTGTGGAGGTCAGAGGACAGCCTTGGGTAGTGGTCCTTTCCTTCCACCTTGCTTGAAGCAGGGTCTCTTGCTTGACGCTGTTGCTTATTCTAGGCCAGCTGCCCTGGGGGGTTTCCAGTCTCCACCTCCCATCTCACTGGAGGAGCCCTGGGATTACAGGCACTTATGCCACTGCGTCAGGCTTCTTGTGGGTTCTGGGGATCCCAACTGGGGTCATCATGCTTATGCGCCAAGTGCTTTTACCCGCTGAGCCACCTCTCCAGCCTAAGGCTCTATTTCTTTCTCTTTTTTTTTGGTTTTCCGACGTAGGGTCTCACTGTAGCCCAGGCTGATCTGAAATTCACTATGTGGTCTCAGGGTGGCCTCGAACTCACGGCGATCCTCCCACCTCTGATGTCCAAGTGCTGGGATTAAAGGTGTGTGCCACCATGCCCAGCTCCCTCTTTCTTTCTCTCTCTCTCTCTCTCTCTCTCTCTCTTTCTTTCTTTCTCTTTGAGGTAGGGTCTCACTCTACCCAGGCTGACCTGAAATCCACTCTGTTGTCTGAGGGTGGCCTTGAACTCACGACGATCCTCCTACCTCTGCCTCCCGAGTGCTGGGATTCAAGGCATGAGCCACCACGCCCAGCTTCTTTTGTATTCTTATGGCCAAGGAAACTGGGAAATGTTGGCCTAATCCATCACTAGTTTCAAAGTTCCTGGTTTGTCAAACACAGAAGCGGAGGGATGGGTAGCCGCAATGGCAGGATTAGAAAGTATCTGGTGGTGGTAGAGAAAGTTACTGGAAGCGCAGCACAATATTTCTCAAAACTCCACTGTACAGAGGACGTCCTGCCTGATGCTGCTCAGCAGTAAAGGTCCTGATTCCTTCCCCTTCTGTTGCCCTACCTGACCCTGAGATTCTGATTTGCTAGATCTGGGACAAGCCTGGATTCTTTTTATTTTTTAAAACATTTTTTGTTTATTTTTATTTATTTGTTTGAGAGTGACAGGGAGAGAAAGAGGCAGAGAGTGACAGGGAGAGAAAGAGGCAGAGAGAGAGAGAGAGAGAGAGAGAGAGAGAGAGAGAGAGAGAGAGAGAATGGGTGCTCAAGGGCCTCCAGCAACTGCAGATGAACTCCAGATGCGTGCGCCCCCTTGTGCATCTGCCTAACGTGGATCCTGGGGAATAGAGCCTTGATCCAGGGTCCTTAGGCTTCACAGGCAAGCGCTTCACCACTAAGCCATCTCTCTGGCCCTATTTTTTCTTTTTAAATAATCATAACTGATGTTCCTTGTGTAAGCGCCTTTTAGGTTTCACATGTAAACCATTGTCCTCATATTAATTCATGTTTCAGGTGAGGGGTGGGCCCTTCTTGTTAATGTTTATTTACTTTTAGGTTTTTGTTTTTATTTTGCTTTTCCAGGTAAGCTCTCATTCGGGCTCAGGCTAACCTGGAACTCACTCTTGTATCCCCAGGCTGGCCTCGAACTCGCAGCAATCCTCCTACCTCAGCCTACCGAGGGCTGGGATTAGAGGCGTGCGCCGCCTCATCCGGCAGGAGCACGTTCTGATCGTAACTGAATGGAGAGATGTGCTCAAGCTGTGGCGTCTCTGACAAGTGCCCTCCGCCCATCACATGCCCTGGGACATGTCTGTTTAATTTAACATTTGGAGTATGTGTTACCCAACCTTCCATAGTATAAAAAAAAAAAAAAAATTCCTGCCAGGTACAGTGGCGCATGCCTTTAATCCCAACACTTGTGAGGCAGAGGTAGGAGGATCGCTGTGAGCTCGAGGCCACCCTGAGACTCCATAGTGAATTCCAGGTCTGCCTGAGCTACAGTGAGACCCTACCTCGAAAAACAAAACAAAAATTCCTGAGATAGCTTACAAAAAGAAACATTGGTTTTGGTTCACGGTTGGGAAGCTTTAGCCCGTGGTTGCTTGACCCCGTGGTTGCTTGACCCCGTGGTTTCTTAACCCCGTGGTTGCTTGACCCCGTGGTTGCTTGACCCCATGGTTGCTTGACCCCCCTGGGCCTGTTGTTAGTTCACACAGCAGCAGGTGCAGGGGGCGGTGCCAGGGTGGGGGGTAGGGAAGACTCCCAGTAGAGGGAGCTGCTCACTTCATGGCGTCAGGGAAGCAGAGAGACCAGACATTGGTCAGGCCTCCTATTCTAGACAGCCACACGTCACTGGGATGAACTTGCAAACCAGGCACAGTTTACGGGAGGAAGAAGGGCTTGATTTGAAGCCCACAGGTCTAGGCGATGTTCTGTAATGGCAGAAGTTGGCCCCCTTTCACAGGATCAAGCAGGGAGAAGCCAAAGCCAGAGGCAACGGACAACAGCCCACCAAGTTTACTTCAGGAACCCCAGGCAGAGCTCTAGCACTTGGCATCTCTCTAGACTGGAATTCCAAATCCACTCCCCACATCTTAGGGCTGCACCTTGGGATCCGCCCAGTGACGCCTCCTCTAGCCAGGTGGCTGTAGATCTAAATTACAAGCTTTAATAAACTCCAGTATCTGTTGGGGGAGGCATTCATTCAAACTACCACAGTCCCAATATCCTTTTCAGGGGCAGCTCTCCATCACTGGAAGATGTCCAACTAGGACCCCCACCTCTTAAAGTGGGTTTTTTTAAACAATTTTTTTTGTTTATTTTTACTTACTTATTTGAGAGTGACAGAGAGAGAGAGAGAGAGATAGAGAGAAAGAGAGAGGGAGAATGGGTGCGCCAGGGCTTCCAGCCACTGCAAAGGAACTCCAGACGCATGCGCCCCCTTGTGCATCTGGCTAACGTGGGTCCTGGGGAATCGAGCCTCGAACCGGGGTCCTTAGGCTTCAGAGGCGAGCGCTTAACCGCTAAGCCATCTCTCCAGCCTGTTTTTTTTTTTTTTTAAGTTTCACCTCCCTCCTAATGGCAACAGGGTTGAAGACCAGGCAGACCTCCATCCACGAGCTTGTGGGAGACACCTAAGATCCAAACCACAGCAGGGAGGAAAGGAGGTTCTAAGATGGAAAGCAATGCCAGGACTACAGTGGGTTGGCTGACGCGTTCTCTCACCCTCCCTCCTTCCCTGCCCGCTTCACTTGCAGAGGAAGACATGAGACAGGTTATAAAGCAACAAGAACACGCGCCGACGAGGGACGAGAGAGAAGACCACCTTGTTAGGGAGGCTATGAAGACCAGCCCGGCCGAGACCAGCGAACGCAGGACCCCCAAGAAACTCTTCCCCAACTCGCCCCTCTTCCGGCAATGGGGAGCGGGGCTTCCCGAGGCCCAGCAGGAAAGGGCGCAGGACCTGTTCCAGAGGTTCGGCTACAACGTGTACCTCAGCAACCAGCTGACTCACAACCGTAGCATCCCCGACACGCGACCCGACAGGTGGGGAGCAGGGTTGGTTTCTAGGGGACCTCAGGGTGGGTTGGGTGAGCTTTGGGAGCCACGAAAGTCAAGGGGTGCAAAGGGGAGACAGTGAAGGCAGATGGAAGTTGTGAGGAAGGAAATAAAAAGAATTAGTTTGTTCTTTTCCTTCCTCCCTTCCTTCCTTCCTTCCTCCTTCCCTTCCTTCCTTCTTCCCTTCCCTTCCTTCCTTTCTTCCTTCTTCCCTTCCTTCCTTCCTCCTTCCCTTCCTTCCTTTCTCCCTTCTTCCCTTCCTTCCTTCCTTCCTCCTTCCCTCCCTTCCTTTCTTCCTTCTTCCCTTCCTTCTTTCCTTCCTGAGATGGCTTACAAAAAGAAACATTGATTTTGAGCCGGGCATGGTGGCGCACGCCTTTAATCCCAGCACTCGGGAGGCAGAGGTAGGAGGATTGCCATGAGTTCAAGGCCACCCTGAGATGACAGAGTTAATTCCAGGTCAGCCTGGACCAGAGTGAGACCCTACCTCGAAACCCCCCCCCCCCCTCAAAAAAACAACCGAAAACACCACATGGATTTTGGTTCACGGTGTGGAAGCTGTAGCCCGTGGCTTCCTTCTCCGGCTCACATCTTAAATTTTGATTAACCCTTCTCCTACCCTGCTTTTACTCAGTCCCTTCCCCTAAACTCATGTAGGCCATT
The DNA here is from genome assembly GCF_020740685.1 of Jaculus jaculus. Classification (NCBI taxonomy): domain Eukaryota; kingdom Metazoa; phylum Chordata; class Mammalia; order Rodentia; family Dipodidae; genus Jaculus; species Jaculus jaculus. The sequence continues at coordinate 7,455,459 of NC_059124.1, forward strand.
TCATCCCCAGTAATCTGTTCATCTACTTACATGTATATAATACCACCCTCTGCTACTGACTTTTACTTAACTCGCACACAGGTCCAAACATTTGTAGCTAGGATCCACATATGAGCGAGACCATGTGGTGTTTAGCTTTCTGGAACAAGGTTACCTCACTTAGTATAATCCTTTCCAGATCCATCTAATTCCCTGCAAATTTCATAACGTCATTTTTCTTTACCACTGAATAGAATTCAATTGCATAAATGGGCCACATCTTCATTATCCACTCATCAGTTGAGGGACATCTAGGCTGGTTCCATTTCCTAGCTATTGTGAATAGAGCTGCAGTAAACATGGATGAGCAGGTACCTCTAAGGTAGTGAGAAGAGTCCTTAGGATATATGCCTAGGAGTGCTATAGCTGGATCATATGGTAGATATATTTTTACCTGTCTCAGGAACCTCCACATTGATTTCCACAATGGCTGGACCAGTTTACATTCCCACCAACGGTGTAGAAGCGTTTCTTTCTTTCCACATCCTCGCCAGCATTTATTGTCATTTGTTTTCTTGATGATAGCCTTTCTGACAGGAATGATATGGAATCTCAAAGTAGTTTTAATTTGCATTTCCCTGGTGCCTAAGGATGTAGAACATGTCTACTTTTTGTAAAATGTCATTTTACAGTTTATTTATTTGAGAGAAAGATGCAGGCAGAGAAAGAGAGAGGAGGAGAGAGAAGGGGAGAGAGAGGGGGCGCTCCAGGGTCTTGAGCCACTGCAAACAAACTCCAGACGCATGTGCCACCATGTGCATCTGGCTTATGTGGGTCTTTTGACTTTGCAGGCAAGCACCTTAACCACTAAGCCATCTCTCTGGCCTCCGTATTTTTACTTTTGAGAACTTTCTATTTAGTTTTATAGTCCATGTTTTTGAGAGAGAGAAAGAGGGAGGGAGGGAGAGAGAGAGAGAGAGAGAGAGAGAGAGAGAGAGAGAGAGAGAGAGGGAGGGTTGGGTATGCCAGGGCCTCCAGCTACTGCAAATGAATTCCAGATATGTGTGCCCCCTTTTGCTTCTGGTTTACATGGGTCCTGGAGAATTGAACCAGGATCCTTTGGCTTTGCAGGCAAATACCTTAACCGCTAAGCCATCTCTCTAGTCCCCATAGTCCATTTTTAATTGGGTTGTTTAATTTCTTATCATTTAGTGTATTGAGTTCTTTGTATATCTTGGATATTAATCCTCTGTCAGACGTATAGCACATTCTGTAGGCTGCCTCTTTGCTCTATTCACAGTGTCCTTTGCTGTACAAAAGCTTTGTAATTTCATGAGCTCCCAGTGGCTGATTGGTGGTTTTATTTCCTGAGCCAACTGGGGTTCTATTGAGAAAGTCGTTGCCTATGCCAGTATGTTGAAGGGTTTCCCCTACTTTTTCCTCTAGCAGTGTCAGAGTTTCATGTCTGATATTAAGGTACTTGGAACATTTGGATTTGATTCTTGTGCATGGAGAGACAATGATCTATTTTCATCCTCCTACACATGGATACCCGGTTTTCCCAGCACCATTTGTTAAAGAGGCTGTCTCTTCTCCAGTGAATATTTTTGGCACTTTTGTTGAAAACCAGATAGCTGTAGCTGCCTGAAAGCATATCTGGGTCCTCTGTTTTGTTCCACTGATCTCCGTGTCTGTTTTTGTGCCAGTGCGATGCTGTTCTTGTTACTATGGCTCTGCAGTATATCTTAAAATCAGTTCTTTTCTTCTGCCTCCAAATGCATTTTAGGATTATTTTGTCTATCGACATGAAGAATACCATTGAAATTTTGACGGGCATTGCATTAAATATATAGATTGCTTTTGGTAAGATTGCCATTTTCACAATATTGGTTTTTCCCAATCCAAAAACATGAGATGTCTTTCCATTTCCTAGTGTCTTCTGCAGTTTCTCTGGAGTGTTTTAAAGTTTTCATTGTAGAGCTCCTTCAGTCCCTTGGTTAGGTTTATCCCAAGGTACTTTATTTATTTATTTATTTATTTTTTATTTATTTTTGAGGCAGTTGTGAATGGGAGTGATTCCCTGATTTCACCCTCAGCATGTTTGTTGTTAGCGTGAAGGAAGGCTCCTGATTTCTGTGTGTTTGTTTTGTGTCCTGCTACATTGCTAAAAGTACCATCTCTAACAGTTTGCTGGAAGAGTCTTTAGAGTCCTCTGAGCATAGATTCATATCATATCATCTGCAAGTAATGATAACTTGATCTCTTCCTTTCTAACTTGTGTCCTTTTCATGTGTGTCTCTAACTTAATTGCTATAGCCAAGACTTCCAGTACTATATTAAAAAAGGGGGGAGTGGACACCATTGTCTTCTTCTTAATTTTAGTGGAAAAGCTTCCAGTTTCTCCACATTTAGTATTATGTTGGCTGTAGGTTTGTCATAAATTGCTTTTATTATGTTGAGATACATTCCTTCTATTCCCAGTTTCTTTAGTACTTTTATCATGAAAGGATGTTGAATTTTGTCATATGTTTTTTCTGCATCTGAGATAATAATGTGATTTTTGTCCTTCAGTCCATTTATAAAGTGTGTTAGGTTTATTTATTTGTGTATGTTGAACCATCCCTGCATCTCTTGGATAAAGCCTACTTAGTTGGGATAAAAGATCTCTTTGATATATTTTATCTGTTTGCCAGTATTTTGTCATGAATTTTTACATCTATATTCATGAGGGAAATTGGTCTGTAATTATCTTTGTGTTTTCTGTCTTTGTCTGATTTTGGTATCAAGGTGATGAAGGAGTTTGGTGGGTTACAGTCATGTTACCAGCAGAAATCACCCAACCAAGAACAACTTGTGGGGAAAAACAAGAGGTTTATTTTGGCTTACAGGCTCTAGGGGAAGCTCCATGATAACAGGGGAAAACGATGCCAAGAGCAGAGGGTGGACATCACCTCCTGGCCAGCAGCAGGTAGGCAACACCAGGAGGGTGTGCCAAACACTGGCAAGAGGACACTGGCTATAACACCCACAAGCCCGCCCCCAACAATACACCACCTCCAGGAGGCTTTAATTCCCAAATCTCCATCAGCCAGCTACAAACCTAGCATTCAGAACACCTAAGTTTATGGGGGACACCTAAATCAAACTACCACAAACGGTATTCCTTCTGTCGCAGTCAGGTTCTCATTGCTGGTAGAAACCACCCAACTAAGAGCAGCTTGCGGGAAAAATGAGGTTTATTTTGGCTTATAGGTTTGAGGGGAAGAATTATGATGGCAGGGGAAAACGGTGGCATGAGCAGAGGGTGGACATCACCCCCTGGCCAACATAAGGTGGACAATAGCAACAGGAGAGTGTGCCAAACACTGGCAAGGGGAGACTGGCTATAACACCCATAAGCCCGCCCCAACACTGCCTCCAGGAGGTGTTAATTCCCAAATCTCCATCAGCTGGGAACCTAGCATTCAGAACACCCAAGTTTATGGGGGACACCTGAATCAAACCACCACATTCTGCCTCTGGCCCCCCATAAACTGATATTGTTATATGATGTAAAATACAATGCATTCAGTACAACTTTAAAAGTCCCCATAATTTTTATCAGTCTCAATGATGTCCAAACATTCCCATAGTCCAAGATATTTTAACTGAACCATAATAACCAAAAAAACTCCCTCCCAAATCCATAATGGCACAGAATACATATTCATACTGCAAAAGATGGCATTGGGCATAGCAAAGAAATATTCAAGCAATGCATGATTTACACAGGGCAAACACCAAACTCTGTAGCTTCAAGTCCAACAACTCTAGCCAGTGACAAATCTCCAAGTCCACTAATTCTAACCAGCAACAAGTCTCTGGAATTCCCAATTCCGTCCCTCTGGCTAGGCTACTCACAGTCCTGGAAAACTTCATTGGGGCCGGCAGCTCTCCTTAGCAGCTATCTCGTGGTCCCGGCATCTCCACTGGGTCTCCACTGCAATCCACAGTTCATCCTCATGGTCCCATGGGGTCTCCATGCAGGCAACCAGCAAACCTGCTTCACACTGCCCATGGCCATTTCCAAAACACAAGATTGTGGCGCAAACTCAATGGCCCTCTCTTTCCTGCATTTCTTATATAACTCCTGAATACCAAGTAGGGTGACAATTTATTAATCCAGGGGGGAATAAAGCAGACTTTGAAGATTAGGACATTTCTTAAGCACTCACATCCCTCCAAAAGAGTCTACATTCTTTCTGTTGCTCCAGTGCAAGTCAGCTAGCCCAGGCTCAAATGTAATCTCTCAACTGTAGCTGAACAGGCAGCAGTTCAGCCAAAGATTTTTTTTTCTGTGCCATATCCCTCTGCTAATACCAGTTCATTTCTACATAAAGCAACCCTGCACAAGGGCATAACTTAAAGCTTTTCACACAAAGTGCCTCTAGCCCAGTCCAAGCAAAGCTTTTTCACCCTCATAAGCCAAACCTCACAGTCCATAGTTCTTACTGCATTCAGGTCTTTCAACTCTGACCAGAATAGTCCATCAAGCTGTACTTACAGCACTGCAAGGCGTCTCTTAGGCCAAGGTTTCAAATCCTTCCACATCCCTCTTGAAAATCAGCTCCAAAAGACCAAAGCCACACAGTCAGGTGTCTAGCAGCAACCCCACTCCTGGTACCACTTTACTGTTGCAGTCAGGTTCGCATTGCTGGTAGAAATCACCCAACCAACAGCAGTTTTTGAGAAAAAGAGGTTTATTTTGGCTTATAGGTTTGAGGGGAAGCTCCACCATGGCAGGGTAAAATGATGGCATGAGGAGAGGATGGACATCACCCCCTAGCCACCATAAGGTGGACCAGAGCAACAGGAGAGTGTGCCAAACACTGGCTTGGGACACTGGCTATAACAACTCTAAGCCTGCCTCCAACAATACAGTGCCTCCAGGAGGCATTAATTCCCACATCTCCATCAGCTGGGAACCTGGCATTCAGAATACCTAAGTTTATGGGGGACACCTGAATCAAACCACCACACCTTCCTTTTCTATTTTATGGAAAAATTTGAGAAACATTTGTGTTAGTTCTTTCAAGAAGGTCTGGTAAAATTCACCAGTGAATCCGTTTGGGTCTGGACTTTTTTTTTTTTTTTTAATTATTTATTTATTTATTTGAGAGCGACAGACACAGAGAGAAAGACAGATAGAGGGAGAGAGAGAGAATGGGCGCGCCAGGGCTTCCAGCCTCTGCAAGCGAACTCCAGACGCATGCGCCCCCTTGTGCATCTGGCTAAAGTGGGACCTGGGGAACCGAGCCTCGAACCGGGGTCCTTAGGCTTCACAGGCAAGCGCTTAACCGCTAAGCCATCTCTCCAGCCCAGGTCTGGACTTTTTTTAGTTGGGATTTTTTTTTTTTTTTTTTTTTTTGGTTTGTTTGAGGTAGGGCCTCACTCTAGCTCAGGGTGACCTGGAATTCACTATGTAGTCTCAGGGTGGCCTTGAGTTCACAGTGATCCTCCTACCTTAACCTCCCAAGTGCTGGGATTAAAGGTGTGTGCTACCATGCCCAGTGGGAAATTTTTTTTATCACTTCTTTGATCTCTATGCTTGTTGTAGATTTATTTAAATGGTTTATGACATTTTCATTTAATTTTGATAGATCATACAAATCTAGAAAATCATCATTTTTTCATATTTTCAAACTTAGTGGGGTATATGATCTTAAACTGTCCTTATGATTTTCTGAATTTCATTGTTATCTTTTGTAATGGTGTCTTTTCAACGTCCAATTTTATTAATTTTTGTCTCTTCTCTCTTTTGGTCAGGTTTTGCTAAAGGTTTATCAATCTTATTTATCATTACAAAGAACCAGCTCTTTGTTTCATTGATTCCTTGTATTATTTCTTAGGTTTCTATTTCAGTAATATCTGTTGTAATGTTTATTATTTCTTCCCATCTTTTCCACTTTTGGTTTTCCTTATTCTTCTTTTTCCTTTGGCTTAAGGTGAAGAATTAAGTTGCTTACTTGTAACCTTTCTTCCTCTTCTTCTTTTTCTTTTTTTCTTTTTTTTTTTTTTTTCTCAAGGTAGGGTCTTGCTCTCCTAGGCTGACCTGAAATTGATTATATAGTCTCAGGGTGGCCACCAACTCACAGTGCTCCTCCTACCTCTGCTTTCTGAGTGCTGGGATTAAAGGTGTGCACCCCCATGCCAGGCTCTCTAATTTATTTATTTATTTTTTCGAGGTAGGGTCTCACTGTAGCCCAGGCTGACCTGGAATTCACTAGGGAGTCTCAGGGTGGCCTCGAACTCATGGCAATCCACCTACCTCTGCCTCCTGAGTGCTGGGATTAAAGGCATGAGCCACCACACCTGGCTTCGAATTTCTTAAAGCACTTAAAAGTATAAATTTCAGCTGGGCATGGTGGCGCACTCCTTTAATCCCAGCACTCGGGAGGCAGAGGTAGGTGGATTGCCATGAGTTCGAGGCCACCCTGAGACTCCCTAGTGAATTCCAGGTCAGCCTGGGCTACAGTGAGACCCTACCTCGGAAAACCAAAAAACACACACACAAAAAAAGAAAAACGAAAAAAGTATAAATTTCCCTCTTAGGACTGCCTTCATTTTGTACAAGAGGTTTTAGTATGTTGCTGTTTTCCTTATCATTATTTGATTTCATTAAAGTTTTATTTCCTTCTTGATTTCTTCAATGACCCTGTGATGGTTTGATTCAGGTGTTCCCCATAAACTCAGGTGTTCTGAATGCTAGGTTCCCAGCTGATGGAGATTTGGGAATTAACACCTCCTGGAGGGAGTGTATTGTTGGGGGCGGGCCTATGGGTCTTATAACCAGTTTCCCCATGCCAGTGCTTGGCACACTTTCCTGTTGCTCTGGTCCACCTTATGTTGGCAAGGGGGTGATATCCATCCTCTGCTCATGCCATCGTTTCCCCTGCCTTCATGGAGCTTACCCTCGAGCCTGTAAGCCAAAATAACCCTCTGTTTCTCACAAGCTGCTCTTGGTTGGGTGATTTCCACCAGCAACGCGGACCTGACTGCCGCACATCCATTCATCAGCCAGTACTATATTATTTAGTTTCCATGATTTTTTGTCTGTTGTATAGTTTTTCTTGCTGTTGATTTGTAGCTTAATCCCACTGTGATCAGATAGACTACAAGGAATTATTTCCATTTTCCTGCATTTGTTAAGATTTGCTTTGTGTCCTAATATATGGCTATTTTGTAGAATGTTCCATGTGCTGCTGAAACGAATGCATATTCTGCAGCATTTGGATGAAATGTTTGGTAGGTACCTGTTAGGTCCATTTGTTCTATGGCCTTATTTAAATCCAGATGCTTGTCTATTTTTTCCCAGGATGACCTGTCAATTGATGAGAGTGGGGTGTTGAAGTCACCCACTACAATTGTGCTTGATGTTATCTGTGACCTTAAGTCCAATAATGTTTATTTGATAAAATTGGGAGCCCCCATGTTAAGGGCATATATGTTTAGAATTGTAATTTCCTACTGTTGGATTGTTCCTTTAATCAACATAAAATGACCTTCTTTATCTTTCCTAGGTGATACTGGATAGCAACACCTGCTTGTTTTGTAGGCCTATTTGCTTGAAATACCATTTTCCATCCTTTCACTGTAAGATAGTATCCATCTTTTATGGAGTAATGAGTTTTGGGGGACAACAAAGAGAATTTTTTAAAAGATTTTACTTTTATTTATTTATTAATTAGAGACAGAGAGAGAGAGAGAGGGATAGAGAGAGAGAAGGGAGAGAGGGAGAATGGGTGCGCCAGGGCCTCTAGCCACTACAAACGAACTCCAGACACGTGCACCACATTGCGCACATGTGTCCCCTTGTGCATCTGGCTTATGTGGATTCTGGGGAGTCAAACCTGGGTCCTTAGGCTTTGCAGATAAGTGCCTTAACCACTAAGCCATCTCTCCAGCCCGGATTTTTTAATTTTATTTATATTTATATTTGAGAGAGAAAGAGGGAGAGAGAGAGAGAGAGAGAGAGAATGGGCGCGTCAGGGCCTTCGACCGCTGCAAACGAACTCCAGACGCGTGCGCCCCCTTGTGCATCTGGCTACCGTGGGTCCTGGGGAATCGAGCCTGGGTCCTTTGGCAAACGCCTTAACCACTAAGCCATCTCTCCAGCCCAGAATGGGATTCTTGTCACTGCTCACAGCCAAACGCCCTGGTCATTGCACCTGCAGCCTGACCTCTTCTCACATTGTGGATGCCTGTGGTCCCCGAGACCTCAGTGAATTTTAGGTAAGGCCACACAGCAGGGACATGAGGTCTCGTGTCAAGTGTTTTCCGTTATGCTTCCTCTTTAGTCCTCCAGCTGGCAGGGCCTTTGTCCCGAGGTGGAGCCTTGCTAGAGGTGGACCTTGGGGTTCATTAGTCCAGCCCACTGTGCTACCTTGCTCAGACCTCTCTCTCTCTCCCTCCCTCTCTCTCTCTCTCTCTCTTTCTTTCTATCTCACTGATGTTTGGAGATGTGATGTCCCGGTTGTCTTTTCTACCATGATGAAGCTTCCTTGAAACTATAAGCCTGAAATAAATCCTTTCCTCCCATAAGCTGCTCCGGGCTGGGTGTTGTGTCCCAGCAATGAGTCGTTAACTGCTACAATGGCCTCGTTAATGAAGGGACTTAGGCAAACAGCTGCTATGATCAAATGACCATTTGTATACCAATCTGGCTCCCATGAGCACAATGTATGGGAGGTGCTGTAGTTTGGATCTTAAATATTGCCCAAAGTCCCACATTTAAAAAACAAAAAATCGGGCTGGAGAGATGGCTTAGTGGTTAAGTGCTTGCCTGTGAAGCCTAAGGACCCCGGTTCGAGGCTCGGTTCCCCAGGTCCCACGTTAGCCAGATGCACAAGGGGGCGCATGCGTCTGGAGTTCGTTTGCAGAGGCAGGAAGACCTGGCGCGCCCATTCTCTCTCTCTCCCTCTGTCTTTCTCTCTGTGTCTGTCACTCTCAAATAAATAAATAAATAAAATTACAAAAAACGAAAATCTTGGGCTGGAGGGATGGTTTAGCGGTTAAGGTGTTCGCCTGCAAAGCCAAAGGACCCAGGTTTGATTCCCCTGGACCCACATAAGCCAGATGCACAAGGGGGAGCACGCATCTGGAGTTTGTTTGCAGTGGCATATGCATCTGGAGATCATTTGCAGTGGCTAGAGACCCTGGTACACCATTGTCTCTACATATATCTGCCTCTTTCTCTCTCTATTTGTCAAGCTCTCAAATAAATAAATAAAAATAAGCAAAATTTTTTTTAAAAATTCCCATTCTGCTGAGAGGTGGAGCTACTCCAGGGAAAACGAAGGCAGTGAAAAGAATGGTTTGTCAGTGTTGCGGTTCAGAGTAACGTGTGAGTTTCGGATTGAAAAAGGGTAGACTTGTGATGGTTCATTACTGGCTTACAGGATACCTAAGACATTAAGACGTAGTGTTGGGTGTGTCTCTGAGGGCATTCCCAGAGAGAATTAACTGAGGGGTTAAGACCTCCCCTGGATGTGGGCAGCACTTCCTGGGGCCTGAGCTCCAGGACTGAATAGAAAAGGTTTAAAAGGAGAGAGGAAGCAGCCAGCTGAGCACCGCATTCCCTCGGCTCTCTGCTTCCCGATCCACTGAGGTAGGCACCCCAGACACATGCCAGCCGCCACCAGCTCCGCCACGGCTTCCCTGCTACCGTGGACTGTATATTCTTTTCAAAAATATTTTTATTTTTATTTATTTGACAGACAGAGAGAGAGAGAGAGGGAGGGAGGGAGGGAGAGGGAGAGAATAGGCACACCAGGGCCTCCATCCCCTGCAAACGAACTCCAGATGGGCTAACCGTGGGTCCTGGGGAATTGAACCTGGGTCCTTTGGCTTTGCAGGCAAAAGCCTTAGCCGCTAAGCCATCCCTCCAGCCCTGGACTGTATGTTCATGAATCTTGAAAAAAATTAATCCTCCTTCCCTTGAGTTGCTTCTGCCAGGTATTTTGTCACAGCAGTGAGAAAAGTTGTTAATGTAATCAGAGACATTAGAAATCTGGATATTTAAAAGTATATATTAGTAATTACTTTACTTTTTTTTTGAATGTGTGACTTGAGGCTTCTTTCCAGAATGGCAGAGTGTTGAGTGCAGCAGTTTTTCTCCCAAAAACAAAAGAAACATTTGACTGGAGAATGTTATAAAACAGTCAACATTTGTGGATATTCTTGAGGACACACACACATAAAGAATCGTTCTGTCAAGAAAATCTAGGGCTGGAGGGATGGCTTGGCAGTTAAGATGTTTGCCTGCAAAGCCAAAGGACCCAGGTTCGATTTCCCCAGGACTCACATTAGCCAGATACACAAAATGGCACATGCATCTGGAGTTCGTTTACAGTGGTTTGAGGTCCTGGCGTGCCCATTCTCTCTCTCTCTCCCTCAAATAAGTAATAAAGTAAAATGTTTAAGAAAGAGAAAATCAAAGCCTTGGCAAGACTCAGTGGAAGTCGGTGGCATATGAACCAACATTTGCTTCCTCCATTCCACCCCAGTACTGGTGGATGGCCTCTTCTCTGGGTGGTGTCCAGAGGGCTCCTTGACCCTGCAGCTCTCCCTATAGGGTTATGGCTTTGTTCTAGGAAGGGCAGGCCAACCACAAGCTCACTTTTATATATATAGATACACACACACACACACACACGCACACACACACACACACACACACATATATATAATTTATTTGCAAACAGACAGAGATAGAAAGAAGAGATACAAACAGAAAGAATGGGCACGCCAGGGCCTCCAGCTGCTGCAGACAAATGCCTGATGCATGCACCACTTTGTGCCTCTGGCAAAAGCACACTTTCCATCTTACCCACCATTGAGATGCAAATGCCTGCTCCTGATGGAGATGGATGAAGGGGCTGCGGCTCCCATTATCCCTCTGCTGTCTACTGTGAGAGTAGAATGTCCACTCTAACTTTATTAAGCCAGGAATTCTGCATGTGGTGACGTGTGTCTGGAATCCCGTTGCTGGGAAGGCAGAGAAAGGGAATCCTTGGAACGCACTAGCTGGCCAGTCTAGCCTAAGCAGTGAGCTCTAAATTCAGCGGGAGACCCTGCCTTTAATCCCAGCATTTAGGAGGCAGAAGTAGGAGGATCATTGTGAGTTTGAGGCCAGCCTGGGACTACAGAGTGAGTTCCATGTCGGCCTGGGCTAGAGCAAGACCCTCAGTCATTGATGAGAGTCAGGAAATGGAAATTCCTGTGAAATTATGTTGCTTATTCAAGTAGAAATATTCCCCTGAAGATGAGTGAAAAGGAAATTGATTATCTCTGTGCTGCAGAAATTTTGCATGAATATATAACATCTTTTTGCTTTTTGGATCAGAGCTGAGAATTTCGGAGCTAGGGCACAGTTGGTAAAGTGCTTGTGTTACAAGTATGAAAATGTGAGTGTGGCCAGGTGTGGTGGCACACACCTTTAATCCCAGTACTTGGGAGGCAGAGGTAGGAGGATCGCTGTGAGTTCGAGGCCACCCTGAGACTATTCCAGGTCACCGTGGGCTAGAGTGAGATCCTACCTCCAAAAACCAAAAATACTCGAGTGTGATTTCTAGAACCCATGTAACATAGCCAGAAATGGTGGCATGTGCTTGTAATCCCAGTGCATGGGATGTAGAGTCACCTGGACCTCTGGGGCTTGCTGGATGTCTAGTGTAGCTTAATGAGACAAATTCTAGGAGAATGAGAGACTATCTTTAAAAAAAACCACAAAGGCCAGATGTAGTGGCGCACGCCTTTAATCCCAGCACTTGGGAGGCAGAGGTAGGAGGATCGCCGTGAGTTCGTGGCTACCCTGAGACTACATAGTGAATTCCAGGTCAGCCTGGGCTACGGTGAGGCCCTACCTTGAAAAACAAAACAAAACAAAAAAACAAAAACAGGTGGACACCTGAGGAATGACATGCGAGATTGTTCTCAGGCCAATACACACATGTACACACATGTTCGCCCCCCACACACATGAACACACCCACACATCATCTCTGTTACCCTCTCTAATGGGCTTGGAGGCGTGGGGAGTTGGTTGATGTAACATGTAATGAGGTGGAAGATTGGATAACAGCATTCAAGCCATCAGAGAGTAATGAGGTGATAAAACGTGGCATCTTGCAGGTGTCTGCAGAAGTCATACCCTTCCCGGCTCCCGTCCCTCAGTGTTGTCCTCATATTCATGGATGAAGCTCTGTCCATCATCCAACGGGCCATCACCAGCATCATCAACCGGACCCCACCTCAGCTGTTGAGGGAGATCATCTTGGTGGATGACTTTAGCTCCCATGGTGAGCAACCTGAGAAAAGACCATTGCAAAAATAAAAAAAAAAAAAAGAGAGCAGTTGTCCTTGTGAGGTTGTCTAGAAAGAGCTATTCTATTGCTTAGCATTTGGGTCCCTGAGGCTTCTTGTGGAGGGAAAAGAAAAGGACAGTTCATTGGGGGTGTATTCGTGCAGATGCAGTTAAATTTCACAAAGTCGAGGGAAAAAGTCCTTCACCTCAAGCGCACACGTGAGGAAGCTGAGTCGAAGAAGGAGACCACACGACAGGTCGGCGTGGTGCTGAGGTCAGGATCAGAACTGCGCGGTCCTGTGCGGCTCCGAAGCCATCTGTGCCTTTTTCTTTCATGCACTGTGAAGGAGACCCGCGCGGTGAGGTGGGTGGGGTCCCAAGGAGGATGTCAGACCCCCAGAAGGGATTCAGAGCTGGGCCTTCTAAGGAAAGGATGGATCCTCCCAGGAGAGAAAGTCTGCAGGAGAGGCCTTAGGTTTTGACACCCCTCACGCTGGCAGCAAATCTGACCCCCACCCCCACCCCCGTTTAGCCCATCAAAGGAGGACGACCAGGGAAGAAGCAGATAGTAGACCCGATTCTTGCCATCTGACTTCAGGACCCCGGCTCCATCCTCCCGAGAACTATGTCTCTGAGCACCTTAACTCCTCCATGATTTGCTTTCCTTATACACAAAACACAACAGTTGATCGTAGTAACTGTACCGTGAACTATCCTGAGAATTATGTGGGATAAGAATGGCAGTTGAGGGCTGGAGAGATGGCTTAGCGGTTAAGCGCTTGCCTGTGAAGCCTAAGGACCCCGGTTCAAGGCTCGATTCCCCAGGACCCACGTTAGTCAGATGCACAAGGGGGCGCACACATCTGGAGTTCGTTTTCAGTGGCTAGAAGCCCTGGTGTGCCCACTCTCCTCTCTCTCTCTCTGCCTCTTTCTCTCTCTGTCTGTCACTCTCAAATAAATAAATAAATAATTTTTTTTTAAAAAGTACATTACCCCAAACAGGACAGATTCATACAGAAAAGCCAACCAGTGCTCCCTATCTTCCAAACTATGCCACCATCATCTGACTTCATTCTCACTTGGGTTTGGAGCTATTTTATTTTTTGGGGGGGGGGTTCAAGGTAGGGTCTCACTCTAGCTCAGGCTGACCTGGAATTCACTAAGGAGTCTCAGGGTGGCCTTGAACTCGTGGTGATCCTCCTACCTCTGCCTCCCTAGTGCTGGAATTAAAGGCGTGCGCCACCACGCCCGGCTTTTTTTTTTTAAATTTTCCATACTCATAGATACGGGCTTGAATGTGGGCACAGAAATGGTGATTAGTAACCATTCCCTGACTGGTATCACGGAATGGGCCTTAGTGCCTCATAACCATGGTGACACCAGCTCGTCCTCACTGCGTCTGCTTCGGAAAGCTGCCATGTCTGCAACCATGGCAAAGAGCAGGGAGTCTTTACTGGGTGTGCCCCAGAGAAGGGTCCTGCACTTGGGGCCCGGGGGCAAGCTTCTCTTCAACCCGCTACCCCCATTTCTGCATCTGTCGCATGAAGGGCATAATTGTGTCTACCTGCTTGGTCTGTTCTGTGAACTAACGTGTGTGATGTCCTGAGAACATGCTTGCTCCCGATAAATGTCGGCCCGTGTCACTTTCTGTGATCAGTCAGTGTAATTTGCAATATTGTTGAAGTGGCATGGTAGGACTTTGGCCATTTTCTTTCTGTCCCTGTGGGGGAGGGGGGAGAGCTCTGTTGGCTTCAAACAAATACCTTTTTGAAAAAAATATTTTATTTTTATTTGTTTATTTGAGAGAGGGAAAGAGGCAGAGTGAGTGAGAGAGAGAGAGAGATAATGGGTGTGCCAGGGCTTCCAGCCACTGCAAAGAAATTCCAGATGCATGCGCCACCTTGTGCATCTAGCTTACGTGGGTCTTGGGGAATCGAATCGAGGTCCTTTGGCTTTGCAGGCAAGTGCCTTAACTGCTAAGCCACCTCTCCAGCCCTGATCAAGTATCGTAAACATGCAGAGTTTACTCATAAGATATTTGGAAACTATGTCGGTGTAGTGCAGTCCTAAAATTTCTCTTCAGTTTTTCATACTTGCATGTCATGTATTTTGACCATATTCACCCTCTTATCACTTCCCACTTGTGATCAATCCCTTCTTCCCAATGCATCTTGGAAGGATCTTTTTCTTTCTTTCTTTCTTTCTTTTTTTTCATTCATACTTTTAGGTATCCCGTGCTGATTTTTTAACTGGCTATGTAGTTGAGAATGACCTTGAACTTCTGATACTTTTGTCCTTGCCTCCCAAGCGCTAGGAAGACACTCTGCCTTCATACCCGACTAGCAGAGACTTGATTACTGATTTGGTGGAGCTGACGGAACAGACGCTCCCAGATGCCTCCAGACCCACGAGCTCCTCTTCACACAGCTTCCACAACTTATTCACCCAACTCTCTTTTTTTTTTTTTAACTTTTTTTTTGTTTTACTTTTATTTATTTATTTGAGAGCAACAGACAGAGAGAGAAAGAGGCAGAGAGAGAGAGAATGGGCGCGCCAGGGCCTCCAGCCGCTGCTAATGAGCTCCCGATGCATGCGCCCCCTTGTGCATCTGGCTAACGTGGGTCCTGGGGAACCGAGCCTCGAACCGGGGTCCTTAGGCTTCACAGGCAAGCGCTTAACCGCTAAGCCATCTCTCCAGCCCCTTATCCAACTCTTGAGCGCATATGGGAAAGTTCCAAAACGCAGCAAATGTCACGTAGGGTGCTGGCCATCCAGATACACTCATCTTGTGAGAGAGAAATGAGCAAGAACCCTGTCCCATGGATGGAGGGAGAGAGGAAATGACAGGGGGGCTTGATAAGCCCGGCCGGCCGTCCACGTGGTTCTCAAGGCAGTGTGTGTGACATGCCATTCGCTTAACGTGTGACTTGGGAAAGTTTCCCATCTGCCCTGTGCCTTGGTTTCTCCTCATATGTATACAGTGGGGCACTTCAGTGCCCATCTCACAAGGTTCTTTCAGTGGTTCATTAAGTGAAGCTCTGTGACAGAGACAGGAGGAATGCAATGAGCTCAAGTCCAGTTTGGGCTACAGAGTGAGTTCCAAGCCAGCTTGGGATGCAGAATGAGATCGTGTCTTAAACAGCAAACAAACAAAGCATATGCACTTAGTGAATAACTCAAGGTAGTTTTTGGCTAGCTGTTTTTCATATTGCTTAGTAATTTGCATGAAGGCTGTTTTCATACAGGCAACTAATTGGATGAATTAAAGAACAGTAGCTTGGACTGGCTTTACACAAAGAAAGGGGCGGGCTGGAGAGATGGCTTAGCAGTTAAGGTGCTTCCCTATGAAGCCTAAGGACCCATGTTCTACTCTCCAGATCCCACACAAACCAGATGCACAAAGGTGAGGCAAGCGCAAGGTCGCACACGTCCACTAGGTAGTGCACGTGTCTGGAGTTCAATGGTAGTGGCTGAGGCTCTGCGGTTCCAATTCTCTCTCTCAAAAATAAAATTTATAGTTGGGTGTGGTAGCACACACCTTTAATCCTCGCACTCGGAAGGCAGACGTAGGAGGACTGTCGTGAGTTTGAGGCCACCCTGAGACTACATAGTGAATTCCAGGTCAGCCTGGGCCAGAGTGAGACCCTACCTCAAAACCCCCCGAAAATAAAATAAAATAAAATTTATAAAAAGAGAAGGGAGGCCAGGTATGGGGGCACACGCCTTTAATCCCAGCACTCGAGAGGCAGAGGTAGGAGGATCGCCGTGAGTTCGAGGCCACCCTGAGACTACATAGTGAATCCTAGGTCAGCCTGGGCTAGAGTGAGACCCTACTTCGAAAACCAAAAAAAAAAAGAAAGAAAAAAGAGGAGAGACAACGTCTTACAAACCGTCTGGGAAATAGTGCTTGCTGCTTACACAAGATTGAGTGACATCTTTAGCTAGAAGCTGGCACCAAACATTACTCAGCACATTTGTCTTTGGTAGTCCTTGAGCGCTGTCAGCAGAACAGCCTCGGTTGTTTGCAGATTCTCCACAGCGTCTTGCCATCTTCGCTGTGCACATGTCCCAGCTTGTCTCCACAAGGTTGTCAGTGAGGTCTGCCCTGTTCAGTTCGCCCAGGAATTTCTCAGTATATAAAGTGAACTTCTTTTTAAAATATTTTTTGTTGTTATTTTTACTTATTTCTTCGAAAGAAGAGAGAGAAAGGGAGGGGCACATAGAGAGAGAGGGAGGGAGAGAATGGATGCACCAGGGCCTTCAGCCGCTGCAAACGAAGTCCAGACACGTGCGCCCCCTTGTGCACGTGGCTTACGTGGGTCCTGGGGAACCGAACCCGGGTCTTCAGGCTTTGCAGGCGAGAGCCATAAGCGCCAAGCCATCTCTCCAGCCCCTAAAATGCACTTCTAATGGTGACTCTCATTGAGGGGAGGGAAGGAAATGAAGGGTAACAGCAGACGTCAGGCTGGTAGGAGGAGCAAGGGAAACACTCCCTCCAGCCTCCACCAGGCCTCTGGCATTGTTTGCCAGACCCTGGGCACCATGGCACTGGTGTGCCACATTCCCAAAGGCAGCCAGTTCTTTCCACATTTGGTTGGCAGGAGAACTCAAGGAGCAGCTGGATGAGAAGGTTAAGCTTTACAACCAGAACCATCCGGGTCTACTCAAGATGATCAGACATACGGAGAGGAAAGGGCTCGCTCAGGCTCGCAATACCGGCTGGGAAGCCGCCACGGCCGAGGTGGTGGCCATCTTGGATGCCCACGTGGAAGTGAATGTCGGCTGGTAAGGCCAGTTGCAGGAGGCTGGTGCTTCTGGGGAAGGACGGACTTGGCAGCAAGGTGCAGAGGCAAAGAACCAGCCCCTTTAACAGAGGAAAGCTCTAGACACAAGGGGCTTTCTAGCAGGGCTGCTGGCTGATACAGTGGTGCAGGGCCCATGATCCCAGCGTCTGGGAGGCGCAGGAAGGAGACGCACAGGTTTTTGGCCAACCTGGCTGAGAGAGCGGGGACTCAGTGTAATGTCAGAAGCTGAACCCTGACCCAGGCTTCACTAGATGTTTTGACTTTGAATAAGCCATGTGACTAGACATTTGTGTCTTTGTAATGAAATGAGGTGAAATAAAGCTTACGGGACAAGGTGGAGAATGGCGTGAGAAAGACACCTTTGGGAAACAGGCAAGATATAAACTGGTACAGCAATCTGATTCACAATGGCCAGGGGGTGATGGTACTGAAATACTAATTATTTCAGACCTGCTCTCTCTCTCTTTTGTTTTTTCGAGATAGGGTCTCACTCTAGCTCAGGCTGACCCGGAATGCACTGTGTCGTCTCAGGGTGGCCTCGAACTCACGGCGATCCTCCTACCTCTGCCTCCCGAGTGCTGGGCTGAAAGGCGTGCGCCACACCACGCCCGGCTTCAGATCTGCTCTTGATGTGGGTCAGCACGCCAAGAGCCCCAGCCGTCTGGAAGGACAGAGAAATTCTCTGGACTCTGGACAGTGCTGCTACCTCCAGTCCAGCTGAAGTGAGAAATCCCTGGACGTCCGGACAAGGCTCGGAGAGCAGCTCTGTCTGTCCCTCCGAGGCTGGCCCTCACATCCACGCTGACCTCACCCCACACTCCTCTTCCAGGGCCGAGCCCATGTTGGCTCGGATTCAGGAAGACCGCACGGTCATCGCGTCTCCCGTGTTTGACAACATCCGCTTTGATACCTTCAAGCTGATTAAGTACCCCCTGGCCGTGCACGGGTTTAACTGGCAGCTGTGGTGCCGCTACGATGCCCTCCCACCGGCCTGGCTGGGTCTGAATGACGTCACTGCTCCGGTGAGGTAAGCTGGAGTACGATCAGGGGGCTAGAACGGCGCGTGGGAAAGCTGTGTGGGGCATGTCTGTCTTTGGTGGTAGTGAAGGAGGCTGGGTGGTGGACTGGAAGAACTTGTGTGAAGGATCATGGATAGAAAACAAACAAACAAACAGTAATAACGATAATTAAAACAAACAAAACAGGGCTGGAGAGATGGCTTAGCAGTTAAGCGCTTGCCTGTGAAGCCTAAGGACTCTGGTTCGAAGCTTGGTTCCCCAGGACCCACGTTAGCCAGATGCACAAGGGGGCGCACGCGTCTGGAGTTCGTTTGCAGTGGCTGGAGGCCCTGGCGCGCCCATTCTCTCTCTGTCTATTTCTATCTGCCTTTTTTTTTTTTCTCTGTCTGTTGCTCTCAAATAAATAAAAGTAAACAAAAAATTAAAAAACAACAACAAAAGAACTGACTCACAATAAGAAATCACAGATATTTGGGACTGTTGAGTGCTTTCAGACAAAAATACTTAGTGTTTTAGAAAACACTCGGGGCCATTTCAAGCATTATCCGAATACGAGGAAAGATGCCCTCCCAACATCTTTCGTGAGAGGTGACGACAGCAGAGTGGATGAGGGGAAGCTGTGGGCCTCTCGTCTAGCCAGAGGATCTGCACAAGGCTCTCAGAATACAAGGAAGGTTCGCCGGGGTTGTGAAGCCTAAACCATTGTATGGCCTCCCCTCCCCTCTGACCTGTGCCTCAGAGAGGGATTAGTAACCCTCTTGCCCTTTGTTGTAGGAGTCCTTCCCTCATGGGCATCCTGGCTGCCAACAGACTCTTCCTGGGAGAGATTGGGGCTCTGGATGGTGGCATGCTGGTCTATGGCGGTGAGAATGTGGAACTTAGCCTGAGGGTGCGTACCTTTTCCTCCTCTTTCCCGGACAGAGCAGAAGTGGCACTATTAAGAAGGTCTTCCATGGGGGGGAACGGGGGACTGGAGAGATAACTTAGCGGTTCAGGTGCTTGCCTGAGAAGCCCGAGGACCCGGGTTCGATTCCCCTGGACCGGATGCACAAGGTGGCGCGTGCGTCCAGAGTTGGCTTGCAGTGGCTGGATGCCCTGGTGTGCCCAGTCTCTCCCTTTCTCCCCCCGCCCCCCGTCACATAAATAAATAAAAACAAAGTTTTTTTAAAAATTTTTATTATTTATTTATTTGATAGAGAAAGAGGGAGAGAAAGAGGAGAGAGAATGGGCGCGCCAGGGCCTCCAGCCACAGCAAATGAACTCCAGATGCGTGCGTCCCCTTGTGCATCTGGCTGATGTGGGTCCTGGGGAATCGAACCTGGGTCCTTTGGCTTTGCAGGCAAATGCCTTAACCGCTAAGCCATCCCTCCAGCCCCACTTTTTTTTTTTTTTTTTAAAGAAGAAGGTCATCAGAACAACTGGATGCCGTCAGCTCAGGAGACAGACAGACACATTGCCATGTGGTCAGCTCGCTCATCTGAGGAAAGCGCTAGGCGACAGGGATTCTAGGGAGGAACTTTCTGACACAGACCCACCTCGTATAACCTGGGAGTTTAGGTGGGAAGGGGGAGAGTTGATGCTACGCGGTTGTCCTTCTTTTCTCTCGCTGTGTTTTCTAGCTGGACACAGGGTTAGTCATCAGGCCCCGGCTGTCAGCTCTGGTGCTCCTTGGTCGGGGTCTGCTTTCAGCTCCACGGGGTCCGTTCAGCCCCCACTTCCCTTAAGTCTTGTAGATGGAAGATGCATTCCAGGCCCTGGCCGGCTGTCTCCTGGACGCCACCCTTGGCGGCCCGCCTCGTGTTCTCCCAGTCTGGTGGCTCATAATATGACAGCTTCCTTCTTCGTAAGCACAGGGGAGCGTGCCTTCCATCTCGGTGGACCCTCCCCTGTCGTGTTGTTCAGCAGCCATGACCAAACGCCTCCTGCTCCTCTGTCATCATCTATTCACGGGAGGAAGGTGTCAGGGCTTCGCGCTGCGAAAAGGATCGGGCAGGGAGTGGGCACCGGGAAGAGGGGCTCTAGCAAGCTGCCAGTGTCTGTTTGGCCTCTGCCCTGTCGTCGGCACACTGCTACGTAGAAGCAAACTCTAGCCAGAGTGGCTCAGGGCACACTACCTCTCAGGACTTGGGAAAATTCCCTTGGGCTAAAGGAAGAGAGGCAATCCCTCCTCCTGTAGGAGAACTTCAGCATCAGGGGCTGTTTGGCATCCAGAGGGAAACAGTTTGGTCAATTCAGATGATGTAGAGCTTTGGGAAGCCACACAGAGGAAGAGTAAACGTCCAGTGTTTAAAAAATGAATTTTCAGCCAGGCATGGTGGCGCACGCCTTTAATCCCAGCATTCGGGAGGCACAGGTAGGAGGATCGCCATGAGTTCGAGGCCACCCTGAGACTACAGAGTGAATTCCAGGTCAGCCTGGGCTAGAGTGAGACCCTACCTTGAAAAAACCAGAAAAATAAAATAAAATAAAAAATGAATTTTCGCTGGGCATGGTAGTGAAAGTCTTTAATCCCAGCAGTCCGGAGGCAGGGGTAGAAGGATCGCCATGAGTTCAAAGCCACTCTGAGACTCCATAGTGAATTCCAAGTCAGCCTGGGCTAGAGCGAGACCCTACCTCCAAACACTAAATAAATAAATAAAAATAAATACACAAAATAAAAAATATAAACTGATTTTTCAAGCTGAGAATGGTGGCTTAGACCTGGAATCCCAGTACTCAGGTGGGCTACCGTGAGTTTGAGGCCAGTGTCTGGGGGCCACATACTGAGCTTCTGGCCAGTTGGAGCCGCAGAGCCAGGCTCTGTCTGAAAAACCCAGTTCGAGGCCCCATCCCCCAGGACCCACGTGGGGCGCACGCGTCTGGAGTTTGTTCGCGGTGGCTGGAGGCCCTGGCGCACCCATTCTCTCTCCCTCTCTCTCTGTCACTTTCAAATAAATAAATAAAAATGACAATTTTTTAAAAGAAGGGTGGGGCCTGGGCAGGGGAGGTCCCAAGGGAATGTCCTCGTCAACTCCCTGCCTATGGTCTCAGCCCGCGAAGGAATGTGACGCTGTTCTCTTGTAGGCGTGGCAGTGCGGAGGGAAGATTGAAATCTTACCCTGCTCCCGGGTCGCTCACCTGGAGAGACACCACAAGCCCTACGCCTCGGACCTGTCTGTCTTCTTAAAGCGCAACGCCCTGCGCGCGGCCGAGGTGTGGATGGATGACTACAAGGACATGGTCTACATGGCCTGGAACATTCCTCTCCAGGTAGGTCATGAGTTGAACAGGAAAAGTAAACACCCTGTGAGCCTTAAAGAATTAGGGTAAGGTCCCCAGAGTGTGGCAATAGTGACACAACATTTGTGAGTCAGTAACGGTGTCTAGATGCTGTTCTTTGTATTCATTACTCTTTTTGTTTTTTTTAGACTTTTTTTTTTAAAAATTAATGAGTACTTTTATTGAGCTTTTTTTTTTTTTTTTAGACTTTTTGTTTTTTTGAGGCAGGGTCTCACACTGTGCTCAGGACTTGCCTGGACTTGCTACGTAGCTCAAGATGGCCTCAACCCTGTGGCCATCCTCTGTCTCAGTCTCCCGAGTGCTGGCATTGCGGGTCTGTGGCACCATGCCAGCTTATCTATGAATTCTTTTACCCGCGTGCCTGTGGGCTGAGTTCGGCAGATGAGGAGGCCCAGGCAGAAAGATCTGGAAGGGAATTATTGGAGACAAACCATTGAGGAGCCGAGACAAGATCCAGGCCCAGTAAGTCTGGCTTCTAGTTCCTTACAAGCAAGATAGAGCTAAAGGGTATTTTCTTTCTCTCTCTCCCTCTCTCTTTCTCTCTTTCTGCCCAGGCTATTCTGAAATTTGTTATGTAGCTGAGGATGACCTTGAGCTTCTCCTAAGTGCTAGGATTTTAGGTATATACTACAACATCCTGTTTCTGCCGTACTGGGGAATTGAACCCACGGCTTCCAGTGTGCTAGGTGAGCACTGTACTGACTGAGCCGCATCCGTGAGCTTAAGCATTTGCCTTCATGGCAGGGCATCACTATGGCAGGTGCTGTGGTGGTTGGCTATTCACGGGGGGGGGGGGGCCTGGGCTGAGACCACATCTCGTCCTGGCTGCCTGAGGCTGGTCTCACCGTGACCGCTGGCTGCAAGTCGGCCGAGCCGTGCTTGGGACACAGGGACTGATCACCGCACGGGCACACCCTCCACTTTCATTACAGTGGGGTCAGGAGGCAGGTTTAAACTGGGGACGCCAAACCTGGAAAATGTAAAAAGGGGGGGGGGGGCTGGAGGGATGGCTTAGCGGTTAAGGTGCTTGCCTGCAAAGCCAAAGCACCTCACTTCGATTCCCCAGGACCCACATAAGCCGGATGCACAAGGGGGCGCACGCGTCTGGAGTTTGTCTGCAATGGCTGGAGGCCCTGGCGTGCCCATTCTCTCTCTCTCTCTCTCCCTCTCTCCCTCTTTGCCTCTCTCAAATAAATAAATAAATAGATAATAAAATATTTTATTTAAAAAAAAGTAAAAAGGGCAGAATTGGCCAAGCCTTCTTGAGAATTTGGTCACGAAGGTCCTTCCCCAGCGGTCCCCAGCCTGCGCTTAGCTCACCATTTGAACGGGTAAGGGCTTTGAAACGTGATGGAGGAACCAGCACCCACCAGGGGGACCCTCAGCCTCCTCTCTCCACAGAGTCTCGTCATGCCTGTGACAGTCTGTTAAGGAATCTCTCCCTAGGTCAGCGAGCCATGACAGTGCACTCTGAAAGGAGTGATGAAGGAAGGCTCTGGGAAGATGGCAGACGCAAGTGGTTTCTGAGTTTCCTTCATATCGCATCACTTCGATTCCTCACGGAATATCTTTTCCTGAAAAGTCTTCTTTAAAGCCGGGTGTGGGGGCGCACGCCTTTAATCCCAGCACTCGGGAGGCAGAGGTAGGAGGATCGCCGTGAGTTCGAGGCCACCCTGAGACTACAGAGTGAATTCCAGGTCAGCCTGAGCTAGAGTGAGACCCTACCTCAAAAAGCCAAAAAGTAAAAATAAAAAGTCTCCTTTAATCTGAAAATACTAGTGTCAGAAGGTTTGTTTCTTGAAAGCCTTTAAAAAAAAATGTTTATTTGACAGAGAAAGGGGAGAGAGAGAGAGAATGTACGTGCCAGGGCCTCCAGCCACTGCAAATGCCCTCCAGACATGTGCGCCCCCTTGTGCATCTGGCTAACGTGGGTCCTGGGGAATCAAACCTGGGTCCTTTGACTATGCAAGCAAACACCTTAACCACTAAGTCATCCCTGCAGCCTGAAAGGCTTTTTTATTATGGTCATTCATTGGAGTGTTTTATGCCTCTTCAAAGCTGAAGCAAATGGCACCTCAAACAGAAGAAACTGTTGGGGAGAAGGAAGCTTGAGAGCCCTGTTTGCAGGCTTTGTGGGTGTCTTTGAAACCAGCAGAGGTTCCTAAGGCTCCCTGGAAATATGGAGCATCAGGGGCACCCCCAGACCACCAGGAAAGAGGCAGTTCCCTCATGCTAGGGCCACAGCAGAGGCGATGAGGGTGTTTCAAAGGCTAAGGCATAGATGGAAACAATGATTTCCCTTTCCAGAACTCGGGAATCGACTATGGAGACGTTTCTTCCAGAGTGGCCCTACGCGAGAGACTGAAATGTAAACCTTTCGACTGGTACCTGAGGAACGTCTATCCACATCTGAGGCCCCCCGGCAACATCGTGGCCTACGGGAGAGTACGTAGGGGGGCCAATCCCGTTTTAGATTTCACTCGCTTGGCTCGAAAAGACCAGGCAAGAAAGTCAAATCGCATGTCTGCCCAGCCAAGGGACATTCCCCCAAACCCTTCCTTTCCAAACTCCTCTTCCTCTTCTAGCCCTGCGTGGGCTCCTGGTCTTGGAAGGGTTCTTCTCCTCTCTTGCTCTCCAATCCCACACGCTTCCTCCTCTGCTCACCTGAACTGGGCAGGAGCGGGTCGCTCCCCGCCGCTTGCTGTTTTCTGATACCCTTGGTACCAGGGGACAATGCAAGGCCTTGGAAAGCCCAGGGGCCTCTCTTTCCAACAGCGTGGTCATGGTTTTGTGGGGTTTTTTTCTCCCCCCCTTTAGATGAAAAATTTATTGGAGGACAGTATCTGCCTGGACCAAGGACCTATTCCAGGCAACACCCCCGTCATGTATACCTGCCATGAATTCAGTTCACAGGTATGTTCCGCGGCCAAGGTGGTGTGCACTGGCTCAGCCCCTGGTAGCCTCTACACCATTACGCTCAGTGTTAGAGGGTGGGGAGGTGGGCATTCTGGGTAATGTGTAAATATGTCCTGTTGATTGAACACATCGCAGTACAGTACAATAGGGGCAGGGAGGATAGGCAGGAAGGCCTTGTTGCTTGACATTCCTTTTCCAGGTAATTTAAAAAATATTTCATTTTATTTATTTATGGGGGGGGGGAGAGA
Source organism: Jaculus jaculus (assembly GCF_020740685.1). NCBI lineage: Eukaryota > Metazoa > Chordata > Mammalia > Rodentia > Dipodidae > Jaculus > Jaculus jaculus. Next base: position 7,480,048 of record NC_059124.1, read on the forward strand.
CTGGGCGTGCCAGGGCCTCCAGCCACTGCTAATGAACTCCAGACTCACGTGCCACCTTGTGCATCTGGCTTTCGTGGGTCCTGGGGAATGGAAACTGGGTCCTATGGCTTTGCAGGCAAGTGATTTAAGCACTAAGCCATTTCTCCAGCTGTGGGTAATTTTTTTATTTTTTTTAAATTTTTTTAAAATTTTTTATTTATTTATTTGAGAGCAAGAGACACAGAGAGAAAGACACATAGAGGGAGAGAGGGAGAATGGGCGCGCCAGGGCTTCCAGCCTGTGCAAACGAACTCCAGACGCGTGCGCCCCCTTATGAATCTGGCTAACGTGGGACCTGGGGAACCGAGCCTCGAACCGGGGTCCTTAGGCTTCACAGGCAAGTGCTTAACCGCTAAGCCATCTCTCCAGCCCAATTTTCTTTTTTTTTTTTTTTTTTTTTCCCCGGCAGTCACCTCCAATCCCTTCCCTGGGAATTCACTTTGTAGTCTCAGGGTGGCCTCCAGCTCTTGGTGATCCACCAACCTCTGCTCCCCAAGTGCTGGGAGTAGAGGGGTGCGCCACCACGGCCGGCTCAGGTTCAGAACTTGAAGGAAGGTTTCTGGGGATTTTGAGGTGGCTTCTTTGATTTATTTCTTATTATTGACGATTTCCGTAATTATAGACAATAAACCATGCTAACTCCCTCCCACTTTCCCCTTCACAGCTCCTCAGGGAGGCTTTTAATTTCAGATGAGTATTTGCTTCAAAGAGAAGTTGGCCTCGGGCTGGAGGGATGGCTTAGCGGTTAAGGTGCTTGCCTGCAAAGGCAAAGGACCTCAGTTCGATCCCCCCGGGACCCACATAAGCCAGATGCACATCTGGAGTTCATTTGCAGTGGCTGGAGGCCCTGGCGTGCCCATTCTGTCTCTCTCCCTCTCTTTCTCTTTCTCTCAAATAAATAAAAATGAAATGCTTTAGAAAAAAGAAGCAGCAGCTGGGCGTGGTGGTGCACGCCTTTAATCCCAGCCCTCGGGAGGCAGAGGTAGGAGGATCGCCATGAGTTCAAGGCCACCCTGAGACTTCATAGTGAATTCCAGGTCAGCCTGGGCTAGAGTGAGACCCTACCTCAAAAAACCAAAAAAAAAAAAGGGCTGGAGAGATGGCTTAGCGGTTAAGTGCTTGCCTGTGAAGCCTAAGGACCCCGGTTCGAGGCTCGGTTCCCCAGGTCCCACGTTAGCCAGATGCACAAGGGGGCGCACGCATCTGGAGTTCGTTTGCAGAGGCTGGAAGCCCTGGCGCGCCCATTCTCTCTCTCTCCCTCTATCTGTCTTTCTCTCTGTGTCGTTCTCAAATAAATAAAACAAAGAAAAAAAAAACTAAAAAAAAAAAAGAAGCGTTGGCCTCGTCCACGCTTGATTTGGAGGCTGTTAGTCAGCTCTTCCTTGCTGTGGGACAATGCACAGTGCCTGAGATTAGCATGTGAAGGGAGGAAGAAGTTTTGCGAGGTTTCATGGCTGCGTGGTCTCCCTGGTGCTGCACATCAGATCAGGGCTCCGGCCGGGGACAAGATATAGCCCTACCTCCAAGAACATGCCCCCAGCAGCTTCCCTCCTCCAGCTAAGCTACCTTTCTCAATAACACCATCCGATGCCAGCTCGCAGGTCCATTGAGTAGGTCAGCGCACTCACGAGCCAATCAGCTCTCAATGATTAGCTCCGCCATCTGGGGACCATTTCTTGAATACATGAGCCCTTTGGGGGAATACTACTTACCCAAGCCAAAAGAAAGTTCTTTAAAAAAAAAAAATTTTGTATTTATTTATTGTGTGTGTGTGAGAGAGAGAGAGAGCACGCGTGCACCAGGCCCTCTTGTGACTACACACCAACTCCAGACCCATGTGCCACTTTGCGCATCTGGCTTTACATGAGTCCTGGGGGATTGAACCCGGGCCACCGGCTTTGCAGCGAAGGGCTTTTATCCGCGGAGCCCTGCCTCCGGTCCCATAACAGAGTTCTTGTGGCAAAGGAGGTGGGCTGAGTGATCTTGTTCTCCTTCGTCTTCTTGCTGGAACCTGCTGGGACCTGGGGGAAAGACAGTGGAGCTCCTGTGGCCCAGGATGGCTCACAGCTGCCGTGGACTCACAGGGCACTCCCTAATGCCCCCTCCTAGCACGCCCTTTGCTCTCTTGTAGAACGTATACCACCTCCTCTCTGGGGAGTTCTACGTGGGCCATCTGACTGCAGAGGCAAGCACCAATGACCGCTGCTTAACAGACCCTGGCAGCGGGGAGAAGGCCAAGTTGGAGCCATGTTCCAAGGCAGCCAGAAATGGACTGCATATCTACTGGGATTTTAAAATGGTGAGTGGCGGGCTGGAAAGATGGCTTAGCGGTTAAGCGCTTGCCTGTGAAGCCTAAGGACCCCGGTTCGAGGCTCGGTTCCCCAGGTCCCACGTTAGCCAGATGCACAAGGGGGCGCATGTGTCTGGAGTTCGTTTGCAGAGGCTGGAAGCCCTGGCGCGCCCATTCTCTCTCTCTCCCTCTATCTGTCTTTCTCTCTGTGTCTGTCGCTCTCAAATAAATAAAAAAAAAAAATTTTAAAATGGTGAGTGGCATGGTTTTGAAGGGACAAGTATCTTCAGAGTCTACAAGAAGAGGTTCTGAAGCCGGGCGTGGTGGCGCACGCCTTTAATCCCAGCACTCGGGAGGCAGAGGTAGAGGGATCACCGTGAGTTCAAGGCCACACTGAGACTCCCTAGTGAATTCTAGGTCAGCCTGAGCTAGAGTGAGACCCTACCTTGAGAAAAAAATAAAAATAAAAAGACGTTCTAGCCGGGCGTGGTGGCGCACGCCTTTAATCCCAGCACTCGGGAGGCAGAGGTAGGAGGATCGCAGTGAGTTCGAGGCCTGCCTGAGACTACATAGTGAATTCCAGGTCAGCCTGAGCTAGAGTGAGACCCTATCTCAAAAAAAAAAAAAAGGTTCTGATTTAATTGCATTTGATAGCTTCAGATAAATTAATTTCTGTGGCAGCATGCAGGGCAAACTTTGCACCTAGTCCGGAAACACAGTCTCTTGAACACAGAGGGTTAAAAAGGAAAAACGGAATCTGCTTTGGCTCAGTATAGAGCTTGGGTTTAAGTCCTATAGCAGGCACTTCTAGAATGTTCTCAACTTCTTCCGTAGCTGTTTCCTCAACTATAAACTCGAGATAATAAATATCTACTTCATGGGTCTGTGAGGAGGATTAAATGAGATGGTGGGTGGCATGGTGCCCGGCACACAGTCGTATTTGTTCTGTACGGGCCACTAGTTGACTGTTGTTTTAATGTAGTTCCTTATTTAATTATAGGTGTGTGTACATGGCTATGTAGAACAAGGGATTGGTGTGCCAGGGCCACTTTGTGCCTCACTTTGCATGGGTGCTGGTGATTGATCCCAGGCAGGCTGTTCAAGAAAATCCCTTTTAGGGCTGGAGAGATGGCTCAGTGGTTAAGTGCTTGCCTATGAAGCCTAAGGACCCCGGTTCGAGGCTCGATTCCCCAGGACCCACGTTAGCCAGATGCACAAGGGGGCACATGCGTCTGGAGTTCGTTTGCAGTGGCTGGAAGCCCTGGTGCGCCCATTCTCTCTCTCTTTCTCTCTCTGTCTGTCGCTCTCAAATAAATAAAAATAAAAATAAATTAAAAGACAAAAAGAAAAGTCCTTTAAACCACTGAACCATCTCCCCAGCCTTTGGGGAGATAATTACATACTTGTTTACAATATATTTTGATCATATCCACCTCCATTACCTTTTTCTGTCTCTCTACCCCCTCTTGCTAAACCTCACTTCCTCTTCCCAAGTAGATGTCTTTATTTTTCAATTTTCAATGTTATTATTAATGAGTATCAGAGAGTAAGGAGCACTGGGCTCGAGTCTGAACTGGATTAACATGAAAGCCCTGTGTGTGTTCAGACAGTGGTACGCACCCGTGACCCCAGCAGTGGCCACAGCCCTGGGTGTGCCCAGACACAGTGGTAAACACTCATGATCCCAGCACATGGGAGAGCGAGAGAAATCAGAAGACTGCTACAAACTCAAGGCCAGTCTGACATACATAGTGAATTTCAGGCCAGCCCAGGGCTACATAGAGAGACTTTTTCTCAGAAAGACAACCAACCAAGCAGTGGGTGAAACTTAGCATCAAATGACCAGGAACTGGGTAGAGGGGATTTGTCAGAAGTCACACTTCAGTGACCCAAGGAACTTGTCTGGCCCACTGTCTGTGTGTGAATTTGCCCTAGGTCCAGGTTTGCTCCAAAGGCTTGTGGGTCGCTGGGCTCCTTCAGTAGCCTGGGATGTCCTGAGTGGGTGTACTGGCCTGTCTGTGGTCCTGTCTGCTCTGAACACCTGGGTGTTGTGTCAGCTTCAGGAATCTCACTTTGAAAAATAATGCATGGACAATTTAGGTTAGCAATTTCTTTTCCCCCGAAGTAGGGTCTCACTCTAGCCCAGGCTGACCTGGAATTCACTATGTAGTCTCAGGCTGGCCTTGAACTCACAGCAGTCCTCCTACCTCTGCCTCCCGAGTACTGGGATTAAAGGTGTGCGCCACCACGCCAGGCCAGGTTAACAATTTTTTTTAAAAAAGAATGGCTGAGTTAATGATAACCTATTTACTTATTCATTTATTTGAGAGAGAGAGAGAGAAAGACAGAGAGAATGGGTGCGTGAGGGGCTCTAGTCACTGCAAACGAACTCCAGATGCACATGCCACCTTGTGCATCTGCTTATGTGGGTCCTGGGGAATCGAACCTGGGTCCTTTAGCTTTGCAAGCAAGTGCCTTGACCACTAAGCCATCTTTTTATTTTTGAGATTTAAAAGTTTCACTCTGATGCCTGGGCTGGCCTAGAATATGTCATCCTCAAATCTCTGAGTGCTGGAATTATAGGAGCATACCTGGTAAGGAATATGCTGTCTGCACTGGGAAGGCGTAGCAGACAGCCTCAGGTTCGCTGCAATGAACTTCCAGACCAGGCACAGTCATGGAGGAAGGGACCCATGGAAGCTTATAGATCCATGGAGGAAGTTCCATAATGGCAGAAGAAGCTGGCCTGCCTTCACAGGTCCAAGCAGAGAGAGAGAGATAAGCACAAGCCTAAAAGCCAAAAAACCGCACAGCACAGCACACTTCAGGAACTCCAGCCAGACACACTTTGCCTATCTTTAGATTGAAATCTCAAACCTACCACCACACCTTAAGATCCGCCCACTGACACTGCCTCCAGCCAGGAGGCTGTAGATGCAAACTACAAGCTAATAAAACACTGACTATACTGGGGGCCGTCTGTTCAAACCACCCCAGCAGGAGGGTGTTGGTCAACTCTTCATCGCTTATCAAGTAAGGAGATAATGAACTCACAGAGAGAGGATGTTTAATTTTTCTCCGTTTTAGAAGTTGTGGCCCATCATGGATTTAGCCCCGTGGTTTGAAGCCTTGTTGCACACGGCAGGGGACACATGATGAACAAAGTACACTCATGTCATGAGTCACAGTGCGGAAGAGAAAGAGGGGGAGTCTGGGGTCTCACAGTCCCAACGACAGGAAGACCTCCTACAAGTCCCCACCTCTTGAAATGTCTACTACCTCCCAAGTGCCAAGCTGAGAGCTAGGGTTTTAACACATGTGCTCCTGAGGAACATCCTGGATCCAGACTGTAGCAAGGAATCCCAGGAGAGCATTCTTGAGACCATGGTTGGGAACTCAGTTTGAACTGTTACCCTTCTAGGGATATTTTGTAATTTAATAAATTGAATTTCTTTCATCATTACCAACTGTATTTGTAAGTACCTTCCAAAATTCGATTTATGTTTAAGGATCATTTATCTCTTAAATGTTTCCAGAGTGCCAATTAAAGTAAACTCTCAACATGACACATTAAATTATTCAGTTTCACATGGCAAAAAAATTAGTATCCCAGCCGGGCATGGTGGTACACGGGGTGCAGGAGGATCACCATGAGTTCGAGGTCACCCTGAGACAACACAGTGAATTCCAGGTCAATCTGAGCTAGAGTGAGAGCCTACCTCGAAAAGCCAGACCAAAAACAAAAATTAGTATCCCAGGGCTTGAGACATGGCTTAGCAGTGAAGGCACTTGCCTACAAAGACAAGGGCCCCAAGTTTGATTCCCCAGTACCCATGTAAACCACATGCATAAGGTGGCCCATGTGTCTGGAGGCCCCGTCTCTCTGTCTGTGTCTTTTTCTCTCAAAATAAGTAAATAAATAAATAAAGTGTATATTCAAAAAATATTGGTATCCCAAGGGTAATTGGTAAGGTGTTGATTTTTCTTAAATATAACAAGTCATTCCCATTAGTAACCAGATAGACCATCTTTTACAAATACTGCTTTGTTCTTTTATCACTTATATTTTATCCTAATCCTCTAGGGCATGCTGTCTATCTTAAAGAAATAATTATGTATCCCTAACATTTGTATAATTGTCATTCTAAGGGAATCTTGGAAGATGGCTATCTTACTTTTCTTGTTGCCAAAACAAAACAACAAACAAACAAACAAACAAACAAAACACACACCTGGGCTGGAGAGATGGCTTAGCAGTTAAAGTGCTTGCTTGTGAAGCCTAAGGACCCATGTTCGACTCTCCAGATCCCTTGTAACCCAGACACACAAAGGTGAGGCAAACGCAAGGCTGCACACGCCCACTAGGTGGCGCAAGCATCTGGAGCTTGATTTCAGTAGCTAAGGCCCCGGCGAGCCAATTCTCTCTCTGAAATAAAATGAACATTTTCAAAAATTAAAAAAAGAAAACAAAGCAAACAACAACAACAAAAATCACCTGACAAAAGCAACTTAACCGGACTGGAGAGATGGCTTAGCGGTTAAGCGCTTGCCTGTGAAGCCTAAGGACCCCGGTTCGAGGCTCAGTTCCCCAGGTCCCACGTTAGCCAGATGCACAAGGGGGCGCACACGTCTGGAGTTCATTTGCAGAGGCTGGAAGCCCTGGCGCGCCCATTCTCTCTCTCTGCCTCTATCTGTCTTTCTCTCTGTGTCTGTTGCTCTCAAATAAATAAATAAATAAATAAATAAATTTAAAAAAAAAAAAGCAACTTAACCAAGAAAGGTGTGTTTTGGCTCATGGTGTGAAGACACAGGGCACCGTGGTAGGGAGGCAGGGCAGCAGGGGCACAAGGTGGCCGGCCACGTTGCATTCACAGTCAGGAAGGACAGAGATGAATGCTGGGGCTCAACTCACTGTCCTTTTTTTTATTGTGTTCTGGATCTCAGCACCTGGGATGGTGCCACCCACACTTAAGGTCTTTCTCCTTTATTATTATTTTTTTTTATCTTTTTGTTTTTTTGAGATAGGGTCTCACTCTAGCCCAGGCTGACCTGGGTGGGATTCACCATGGAGTCTCAGGGTGGCCTCGAACTCACGGCGATCCTCCTACCTCTGCCTCCCGAGTGCTGGGATTAAAGGCGTGCGCCACCACGCCCGGCTTCCCTGACCTGTTTTCATTGTGTTCTGGATCTCAGCACCTGGGATGGTGCCACCCACACTTAAGGTCTTTCTCCTTTATTATTATTATTATTTTTTTAATCTTTTTGGGTTTTTGAGATAGGGTCTCACTCTAGCTCAGGCTGACCTGGGTGGGATTCACTATGGAGTCTCAGGGTGGCCTCGAACTCACGGCGATCCTCCTACCTCTGCCTCCCGAGTGCTGGGATTAAAGGCGTGCGCCACCACGCCCGGCTTCCCTGACCTGTTTTCATTGTGTTCTGGATCTCAGCACCTGGGATGGTGCCACCCACACTTAAGGTCTTTCTCCTTTATTATTATTATTTTTTTTTAATCTTTTTGGGTTTTTGAGATAGGGTCTCACTCTAGCTCAGGCTGACCTGGGTGGGATTCACCATGGAGTCTCAGGGTGGCCTCGAACTCACGGCGATCCTCCTACCTCTGCCTCCCGAGTGCTGGGATTAAAGGCGTGCGCCACCGTGCCTGGCTAGGTCTTCCTCCTTTAATCAAGCCTGTCTGGAAACACTCTAGCACCCCTAGGGTCTTGTCTCTCAAGTGATGCTAAGTCACATCCCGCTGATTAGGAAGGTTGACCATCACAATGGCTGGAGGCTGAGGACGGAGTCGGTTTGAGCTGAGCAGGAGATCTGGTCTGCAGGGCGTCCAGGACCTTGCGCTTGAAATGCTGAGGTCCAGGCCACCGCTGTTTCGATGGTCACCCTGACCAGAACTGCAAAAGCCAACGAAGGAAGGGGACAGTCTCCTGTGTTTCTTCACTCCACGTTCATCTGGAGTCAGATTGTCCTCGTCCGCAGTCCTTTTCCATCTGTTTGAGGTCTGAGGATCAGAAACTTTTCAGATATCAAAATGATATATGATATATGTGGGGGGCAATGTAAAAAAATTTTTTTTTTTCTTTTGAGGTAGAGTCTCACTCTAGACCAGGCTGACCTGGAACTTACTCTGGAGCCTCAGGCAGTCCTCAAAATCACATCCGTCCTCCTACCTCTGCTTCCAGCTAAAACTGATCTTATGCCTGAATGCTGACTCCCTTTCTTGATTTTGTAGGTCCAACTTACAAATCACTCTCACGAAAAGTTACCCAAAGCATTTTCCAGAATCGAGAGACAGATGAGCCTTAGAGCGCCTTATTTACGTCCAGTGGCATAATTCTGCATCCTGAGTGATTCAGAGAAGGTTCTGCACTCTGGGGAGCACAGCGTAGCTGCTGAGAAAAGACCCTGAGAGTGGTGTCCTGAGGAGCAAGGACTCAGTGCCAAGAGTCCAGCACGTGGGGTGGCGACGCAAAGGCAGGCTGGGAAGGTGGGCGGGGCCAAGATGACAGCGAGGGCACTGAGGGGTGCTTCAGGTGGGGGTGAGATGTGGAGGCGCCATGGGGGTGACAGGTGCGGAGAAGTTATCACCGGTGGAAGTGGGGAGCACAGATGAGGAAAGGAGCCAGGGGAGTGTGTGGACTGCAAAGTGGGGGAGAGGCGCACACGGGAGGCACTGGGCGACACGCAGGCAAACACGGGGATGGGGTGTGGAGAGTCACACACGGGGATGGGAATGTAGAGAGACCAGAATGTTAGGCAGGAAGAATGTCCTCCAGGAGTGATGGCAGCTGGCTCAGAACATAGAGGGGGCTGCCCGTGGGTGAGAGGGAGACAGGGGCTCCTTTGGTGGCATACACAGGCTGAGTCTGGCAAACTGGATGGCTTTACTGTGAAGAGAGAGAGAGAGAATCAAACTGCAGGTGCACGCTCCATCTTGTGCACACGTGTGACCTTGCATCACCTTGTACGTCTGGCTTGTGTGGGATTTGGAGAGTCAAACATAGGTCCTTAGGCTTTGCTAGCAAGCACCTTAACCACTAAGCAATCTATCCAGCCCCAACTCTTTTTAAAAATAAATATATATAATTGTTTTTATTGTTATTAGACAGAAAGAGAGAGAGAAGGGGCATGCCAGGGTCTCAAGCCACTGCAGATGAACTCCAGACACATGTGCCACCTTGTGCATTTGGCTTACTTGGGTTCTGGGGAATCGAACCTGGGTCTTTAAGCTTCACAGGCTGTCTGTCCAGCGCTCCACTCCAATTCTTTTTTATAAAAAATATTTTATTTTTATTTATGTAATTGACAGAGAAAGAAAGAGAGAGAGAGAGAGAGAGAGAGAGAGAGAGAGAGAGAATAGGCGTGCCAGGGCCCCCAGCCACTGCAAACGAACTCCAGACACGTGCACCCCCTTGTGCATCTGGCTAACATGGGTCCTGGGGAATCGAACCTGGGTCCTTTAGCTTTGCAGGCAAATAAATGCCTTAACTGCCAAGCCATCCCTCCAGCCCTCCACTTCATTTCTTTTGCTCCAAAGCCCACAGTGAACCATAATGAGTGGTTAGAAGCTGTCATTTAGAGGGGTGGAGAAAATGGGGCGTGATTCCTGAGCATGGCTTCTAGTCATTATAGAGGGAGGGGCAGGATGAGAAAGGGAGGTGGCCCGAGGGGCTCTGAAGTGGAGACAGACAAGCAAAGGAAGGTGGGCAGCGAAGGGTGGTCCCCAGGCTGTAAGATGCCATGCTCCATAGTGAGCTGGCGGCGGGGGGCGGGGTAGTTAATGAAGGATGGTCCTGAGTGTTATAAGATGCCACAGTCCATGGCTCAGCTGCCCGGTTCCATGGACAAGTGGCTGGGACAGAAGGCTCTTCCCTCGGTGGCTTGGTGAGGACGGAGGGACTCTCCAGCGTGACCCTGACCGTAGCAGTGAGAGCGGGGCCAGCGGGCATGCCACCTAGGAAGGGCATTTCAACACTTTGTCTCTCCTGTCACACAGGGGACGGCTGTCGTGAACAGAGACACCAAGCGATGTCTGGAGATCAAGAAGGACCCCTCAGGTACCTACGAGCTGGTGCTGCGAAACTGCACCCTGCAGAGGTGGAGAATCCAGCACACTGTAAGAACCTGGGGCCGCTAGCGACCAGCGAGCCAGAGCCTGGGCTGGACGTGCTAATTCTGGCGGCTCAGTGGCCCCTAGCCTGAGCGCTGGCGAGAGGCGCGGACACAGAAGCTGCGTGTTCAGTTCCCGTGCCGCCGGGCACGTGCCGACGAATGAATGGCCAAGCTGCTTGATGAAATTCCTCCGTCAGCGTCCTTCCCCTCCAGTGCGTTTGGGTCGCCAATCCCTCCAATGCCAAAAGCACCCAGAACGTGAAGAGAGAGGACCAGGCGCCTCACTTCATCGTGGCTCATTAAGAGTCCGTGCATGGAAAAAGCAATAGAAAAGTCCAGTCCTGCCAGGCGTGGTGGAGCACACCTTTAATCCCAGCACACTTGGGAGGTAGGAGGGCCGCCCATGAGTTCAAGGCCACCCTGAGAAGACAGGGTGAATTCCAGGTCAGTCTGGGCTAGAGTGAGACCCTACCTCGAAAAACAAAAAAACAAAAAAAGAAAGAGAGAGAGAGAAAGAAAGAAAGAAAGAGGGAGAGAGAGAGAAACAGAGAAAGAGAATGAGAAAGAGAAAATAAATAAAAAGAAGAAAAAAAAAAGTCCAGTCCTGGCTGGATTTTTCTCTAAGTAGCTCCCAGCACTTACGATCTCAGTTGTTTGCTCCTGTTGCAAATTATTGAGGCTTGAACAAGAGGGACTTTGCTGATGGGGGTCCCAAAGCAACTGCTCAAAACCAGGGGTCTTTTTTTTAAATTTAAACAATTTTTTGTTCATTTTTATTTATTTATTTGAGAGCGACAGAAAGAGGCAGATAGCGAGAGAGAGAACGAGAACGGGCGCGCCAGGGCTTCCAGCCACTGCAAAGGAACTCCAGACGCATGCGCCCCCTTGTGCATCTGGCTAAAGTGGGTCCTGGGAAATCGAGCCTCGAACTGGGATCCTTGGGCTTCACAGGCAAGTGCTTAACCACTAAGCCATCTCTCCATCCCAAAACCAAGGGTCTTTATAGCAGCCCACTGGATACAGTTTTCCATCTCGTTGGTGATGAGAAGAAATGCCCAGGGTGCTAATTTGGGGTGGCATCTTGAGGCTGGTGAAGTGGGTGCCTGGGAAGGGGGAAGGGAGACAGACCCTGTGTGCGCTGTGCTGTGTGCTGCTGGGCCCCTCCTTCAGAGAGCCACTTCCCCCTTAGTCCCACGTCAGGCGACTAAATTGCTATCAAACCATGACAGCACATTCTGCAGGCAGGGATGGGGGACGAGGCCATGCCCTACGTTGATAGTGAGTCTGCAAGCTGGTGCCAGCCACTTGGCTGGGTATTTGACAATATCTAAAAGGACCGCGCGTGCGTTTTTGACTTGTGCTGGGAATTCTACTTCCAGAGACTTACCTTCAAATATAAGAATACGCTCACGCACAAGGTAACTGTTTGCAGTATTGACTGTAAATGAATCATGATTAGAGTTTGAATGATGTGCCCAAAAGTCTGAGCAGGGCTAGAGACACCTGTGCCACGTAGGGTCGGCCTCACAGCTAGGAAAACGAACACGTGGGGGCCGCAGAGATGGCCTAGAGGTTAAGGCACTTGTCTGCAAAGCCCAAGGGTCCAGGTTTGATCCCCCAGGACCCACGTAAGCCAGATGCACAATGTGGCGCACACGTCTGGAGTTCGTTTGCAATGGCTGGAGGCCCTGGAGTGCTCATTATCACTCTCTGCTCCTCTCTCTGTCTCTAATAAATAAGTAAAAATAAATCTTTTAAAAAAAATGGCAGCTTGGGGTTTGGGGAAAGAATCTCAAGAAAATATGCAGACGAGTAATAGAAGTGGCCTTCTCACATGTGCCTGTGGGCATACACATTGCATGTGCCACATACACGCACCACACCACACATACATGTGCATGCAACAAAAAGGAAAGTAGCGCCAGACGTGGTGGCGCACGCCTTTAATCCCAGCACTCAGGAGGCAGAGGTAGGAGGATCGCCGTGAAATCGAGGCCACCCGGAGACTACAGAGTGAATTCTAGTTCAGCCTGAGCTAGCTAGAGTGAGACCCTACCTTGAAAAACCAAAATAAAAATAAAAATAAAAATAAAGGAGAGTAGCATCTACAGCAAATATGCTTGTTTTGCAAAAGGAAACTAAAAGCTGCCTGTGATGGCCAATGCTGTAATTTGAGCACCCAGGAGGCAGAGGAAGGAGGATCATGAGTTTGAAGCTAGCCTGAGTTACATAGCAAGACCCTTTTTTTTTTGTTTGTTTGTTTTATTTTTCGAGTTAGGGTCTCACTCTAGCTCAGGCTGACCTGGAATTCACTATGTAGTCACAGGGTGGCCTCGAACCCATGGTGATCCTTCTATCTCTGCCTCCCTAGTGCTGGGATTAAAGGCGTGCGCCACCATGCCTGGCCAAGACCCTTTGTTTAAAAAAAAAAAAAAAAAGAAGGGGCTGGAGAGATGGCTTAGCAGTTAAGGTGCTTGCCTGCAAAGCCTAAGGACCTAGGTTCAACTCCCCAGCACCCACATAAGCCAGATGCACAAGGTGACACATGTGTCTGAAGTTTGTTTGCAGTGGCTGGAAGCCCTGACGTGCCAATTTTCATTCTCTTTGTCTGTCTGTGCTTACAAATAAATAAGTATAACATAAAAAAGAAAAATGAAAGTCTAAGGACAAACCAAAAACTGGTGAGAATATTGGGAATAGGATAGAAAGGCTGGAGGACAGAGATAGAAGGAAGGTCGGGGTGGGGGAGTGAGAAAATGCACATTTCCTATTGTTTTAACATTTGGAATCATCTTTCTGCCATTCAGAATTGAAATACATAAAATCAAAGATTATAAATAAAAACAAGTTAATTACATTTCTTCTTTTCTGTTTTTTTTTTTTTTTTTTTAAAGATGAGGTATTACTATGTAGCTCAGGCTAACGAACTTTCAGCAATCCCTATTCCATCCTCTCAAGTGCTGAGATTAAAGGTGTTTGTCATCACACCCAATACCCGTTGTATTTCTATATTTAATGTCTGTTTGTATACTTGGAACCCAATGTTAGATCAGATTTATTTTCCCCCCTCTCCGTCCCTTTCTCCCTCCCTCCCTCCCTCCCTCCCTCCCTCCCTCCCTCCCTCCCTCCCTTCCTTCCTTCCTTCCTTCCTTCCTTCCTTCCTTCCTTCCTTCCTGTTATAGGGTCTCATGAAGCGCAGGCTAGTCCTGGATTCCTGATCTTCCTGTCTCAGCATTCCAAGTGCTGGAATTACAAGTACATGCCACCATACCCGGCTTAGAATTTGGTTTATGATTTTTTTCCAGTAAAAGGAATTAATAAATTAAGGCTTGTAAAAGGTGCTAGTTTTCTGGCTAAGCCTGAGACACATTCCCGTGTTGAGAGTAAAGAGTTACTCAGGGAAAGATGGGCTGTCACGATCATCAGTGGCCAGGTTGAAGGAGCCTCCACTGGTCATGTCTGGGACAACATGAGCTTTAAAATCAATAAAGATCTCAGCAGATCATACCATCAGATAAAATAAACACCCACAAATCCACTGGAGTGAATGAGAAGGAGAAGCTACAGGACTATGTCAGATAACAAATGTTGAAATGATTATGTAATCAGAAAATCACTGTCTGGTAGCTGCCATGGCTCAGATTATTTCAGGCAAGAATCATCAAAGGATGCCAAGACCAGTGGGTGATAAGAAACAGGATACACACAACACACACACACACAGACACACACACACACACACACACACACACCTCCCAGAAGAAAGTTATTAAGTACAAGCTGGGCGTAATGGCGCAGACCTTTAATCCCAGCACTTAGAAGGCAGAGGTAGGAGGATCGCCATGAGTTCAAGGCCACCGTGAGACTACGAAGTGAATTCCAAGTCAGCCTGGGCTAGAGTGAGACTCCATCTCAAAAAACAAAGCAAAATAAAACACAGAACCTAAATGTGCAATGTTGAGGAAATGCTGGTTGAACCTGAATTCAGGGATGTTACTAAGAACAGCGTGGCCAGGCCCTGCGGTGCATGTTTGTGACGTGAGCTCTTGGGAGGCCGGGGCAGGAGAAACATAGGTTTCAGCTAACTAGGTAGTATAGTGCCACTTCATTATTAAAGATGAACTGAGGGCTCGGAGATAGCTCAGTGATTAAAAGCACTTTCTTGCAAAGCCTGACAGCCTGGGTTTGATTCCCCAGTACCCATGTAAAGTCAGATGCACAAAGTGGTGCATGCCACTGGAGCCGCAGTGCCAAGAGGCCCTGGTGTGCCCATTCTCTTTCTCTTGTGTCTCTCTGTTTGCAAATACATCGATAAAATGTTTTTAAAAAGAAACAGCAAAATGGGGACCTGGAGAGATGTCTCAGCAGTTAAAGGCTTTTGCTTACAAAGCCTCTTGGCCTGGGCTTAATTCCTCAGTGCCCGCGTAAAGCCAGACACACAAAGTGGCCCATGAATGTGGAGTTTGTTTGCAGTGGGTAGAGGCCCTGGTGCACCTATTCCCTCTCTATCTCCTTTGCTGTCTCTTAAATAAATAATAAATAAATAAATAACTTTAACTCCAGTTCTAAGCCATCCTTGGCTATATGAAATCCTGTCTCAAAGAAAAGAAAAAGGAAAAAATAAAAGAAAGAAAGAAAGAAAGAAAGAGAGAGAGAAAGAGGAGAGCTGGGCATGGTAGTACATATCATAAACCCAGCACACAGGAGGCAGAGGTAGGAGGATCACCCTGAGTTAGTGGCCACCTGAGACTACATAGTGAATTCCAGGTCAGCCTGGGCTAGAGTAAGCCTCTACCTCAACCCCCCCCCCCCCAATTATATCTGTATATATGTCTGTGTGTGTGAGAAAAAATATATATATATATATCCTCAGTCTCATACACACACACATATATGACTGGGGAGATGGCTTACTAGTTAAAAGATACTTGCTTGCAAAGCCTACTGACCCTTCCTCAAGTCCCCAGTACCCACATAAAGCCAGATGCACAAAGTGATACATGTATCTGGAGTTCCTTTGCAAAGGTAAGATGCCCTGGAGTGTCCATCCTCTCTATTTCTTAAAGAAAACATTTAAAAAAAAATAAATGGTAGGGCTGGAGAGATGACTTAGCTGTCAAGGCACTTGCCTGAAAAACCACAAGGACCCAGGTGTGATTCCCCAGGACCCACATAAGTCAGGTACACAAGGTGGTGCATGTGTCTGGATTCATTTACAGTGGCTGGTATACCCATTCTCTCTCTCTCTATATATATATATTTTTTTAATATTTTTTTATTTTTCAAGGTAGGGTCTCACTCTGGCTCAGGCTGACCTGGAATTCACTATGTAGTCTCAGGGTGGCCTTGAACTCTCAGCGATTCTCCTACCTCTGGCTCCTGAGTGCTGGGATTAAAGGTGTACGCCACCATGCCCAGCTTTATATATGTGTGTGTGTGTGTGTGTGTGTGTGTGTGTAGATCTGCCCCCTCTCTCAAATAAATATAAAATAAAAAAAATTTTTTAAATGACATATTAGTTATACAAAGACATGTTAACTAGCTAACTAAATAAATAAACTATAAGAAGAACAAGTGGTTGAATTGCTTCACCATTGGAAACAGGCATGAAAAAAAGAGCAAGATTGATGGGGAAGACATTTCTAACTCACTTTGCCGTTAAAAAAAAAATCTCAGTTAGGGGGCTGGAGGGATTGCTTAGTGGTTAAGGCGCTCGCCTGCGAAGCCTAAGGACCCATGTTCGACTCTCCAGATCCCACATTAGCCAGATGCACAAAGGTGAGGCAAGTGCAAGGTCGCACATTCTGGCTAGGTGGCGCAAGCGTCTGGAGTTCAATTGCAGCGGCTGAAGCCCTGGTGTGCCGATTCTCTGTCTCTAAAATAAAAACAATAACTATGTGTGTGGAATCTGCCTGCCTCTGATGGGGAAATTGTTGCAGACAAAATTCCCATTAGTGAATTGTTGTACATAGAGTAAGTACTTCATACAAATTCTTATGGCGTTCCCAAGAGTAATGAAGTTTAAAAGCAGAATGTGTCCATAAATCTGGAATTTTCAGCCTGTCATGCCTTCTGTCTGATGCTGCTAACTTTACTCAAAAACCTACGTATTATGTTATTTAAATACATGTAAGAATGTTTTGCTAGCATTTTCCATAGTTTAAATTCTATAAACCATAGGTTTTAAATTTTTTAAAAAAAATACTTTTGCTGGGCATGGTGGCACACGCCTTTAATCCCAACACTCGGGAAGCAGAGGTAGGTGGATCACCATGAGTTAGAGGCCACCCTGAGAATATGTAGTGCATTCCAGGTCAGCCTGAGCTAGAGTGAGACCCTACCTTGAAAACCCCCCAAAAAGTAATAATAATAATAATAATAATAATAATAATAATAATAATAATAAATATTTTTATGAGAGAGAGAAAAAAATTGGTGTACCAAATGTGTGTGCCACCTTGCACATCTGGCTTATGCGGGTACTGGGGAGTCTAACCTGGGTCTTTAGGCTTTGCAGGCAAATGCCTTAACTGCTAAGCCATCTTTCCAGTCCCCAATAGTTTTTGTGAATACTGCTAAGTTAATTTTTCCCTTTCCCCTATCTCCTTCCTTCCTTTCCCCTCCTTCCCCATCTTCTTCCCTCCCTCTCTCCCTTCTTTTATTCCTGTCCCTCACTTCCTTCCTCCCTCTCACCTTTCTTCTTTCTTTCTCTCCCTCTCTCTTTCTTTCTCTCCCTCACCCCTCTCTCCTTCTTTCTCTCTCTCTCTTTATCTCCCTCTCTTCCTCTCTCTCTCTCTCTCTCTCTTTCTCGCTCTCTATCTCCCTCTCTGTCTCTTTCTTTCTCTCCCTCTCCTTCCTTCTTTCCTTCTTCCCTTTCTATCTTTCACAAGGTCTTTCTATGCAGCTCAGGCTGCCTGGGACTTGGACTCTCCAGCTTCTGTCTCCGTCCCCCATGTCCTGAGATCCCAGCTGTGAAGTACCACATTTGGCTTAAATTTAATATTTCTTATTTATGAAAGAGGATTCTAGATACCCATAAGAAGTAGAGATTATAATGAACACTAGAAATGCCTAAAGTGTCCTTGGTGATGTCGGGCATTTTTTCAGAGACCGTCCATTCCAGTATCATTCAGAGTCCTTGTACAAACCTACCAGGGAACCTCTTTAATTTATTACTTTGGGTTCTCCAGCTGACAATAATTCAAAAGGGACCATTAGAGGGAGGAAGAGGTCCTCCAGGAGGTGTAAAATAGAGATGGCAATGGAATGTATAATTGTAAGAGTTTGCTAGAGGAACAGCCAGTAGAGTGATTATGTCTTAAGAAGGGGAGTTATTAAAGATGACTTTTGGGGTGGAGAGATGGCTTAGTAGATAAGTGCTTGCCTGTGAAGCCTAAGGACACTGGTTCAAGGTTTGATTCCCCAGGACCCACGTTTGCCAGATGCACAGGGGGTGCACTGCATGCATCTGGAATTCGTTTGGAGTGGCTAGAGGCCCTGGAGTGCCCATTCTCTTTCTCCTTCTTTCTCCCCCCCTCTCTCTCTGTCGCTCTTAAAATAAATAAAAATTAAAAAGTTAACTTTCTTTTTTTATGTTATTTATTTGAGAGACAGAGAAAGAGGCGGAGAGAGGGGAGGAGAGAATGGGCATGCCAGGGCCTTAAGCCACTGCAAATGAACTCCAGATGCATGTACCACCTTGTACATCTGGCTTATGTGGGTCCCAGGGAATCGAACCTGGGTCCTTTGGCTTTGCAGGCAAGGGCCTTAACTGTTAAGCCATCTCTCCAGCCCAAGGGGATTTATGAGATTAGCTTCTAGGATGCAGACTGGGCCATCCAACAATAGCTGTCTTCAGGCTGTAGAGGCAGAGAGAACCTTCTCAGGGCATGAGGCTGGAGGCCTCAGCAGTTCCGATCTGTCCTGGAAGGTCGGGAGGATTCCTGGAGAGCCACTGGTCTTCAGCCTGCGTTGGAAGTCTGGTGAACCTGGGTTCCAGTACCCAGGAAGGATGGCAACGACTGGGCAGGTAAACTTGCCAGCAAGTAGCATGGGAAGCCAGGCCCGTACTCTGTGTTCTTTCAGAGGGTTTTGGTTTTTCGAGGTAGGGTCTCACTCTAGCCCAGGCTGACCTGGAATTCACTATAGAGTCTCAGGGTGGCCTCGAACTCATGGGCAATCCTCCTACCTCTGCCTTCTGAGCGCTGGGATTAAAGGCATGTGCCACCACGCCCGGCACTCTTTATATCTAGTCTACCACCAAAAGGGCCTCCCACTGTGGGCAAAGGACTCCCTCCCTCCTCCAGTCCTTCTTGGGCATGCCCTCAAAGAGTTGCCCCAGAAGTGTGTCTGTTACCTGACTCCTAATCAGGTCAGGTGAACTTGAACTTCACAACATGTAGCAGGAAAGCAAGTAAGGAGGCTCCCTGAGGGAAGAGAGGGAACCAGCTAGAGGGGAAATGCAGAAGGGTAGTGGAGAGACAGATGGACAAATGAGAACAAAAAATATTGACACCTATGCATGGAAATGCCAGGATGAAATCCATTGCTTTGTACCCTAAGTCAAAAATTAAGACAGACTGGAGAGGTGGCTTAGCGGTTAAGGCACTTTCCCGAGAAGCCTAAGGACCCAGGTTTGATTCTCCAGGTCACACATAAGCCAGATGCACAGGGCCCTGGCATGCCCAATCTCTCTCTCTCTGTCTGTCTCTAATAAATAAATAAAAATAAATCTTTTAAAAAATTAAGACAAATCAATAACAAGAATGTTTCATTTGTTCTTTATAAAAAACATTGCAGGGCTGGAGAGATGGCTTAGCGGTTAAGCGTTTGCCTGTGAAGCCTAAGGACCCTAGTTCGAGGCTCGATTCCCTAGGACCCACGTTAGCCAGATGCACAAGGGGGCACACGCGTATAGAGTTCCTTTTCAGTGGCTGGAGGCCCTGGCGCGCCCATTCTCTCTCTCTCTCTCTCTCTGTCTGTCACTCTCAAATAAATAAATAAAAATAAACAAAAATAAAACCATTTAAAACATTGTAACCTTTTGTTTTGTTTTGTTTTGGTTTTTGCTTTTTCAAGATAGGGTCTTGCTGTAGCTCAGGCTGACCTGCTGACCTCAAATTCACTCTGTAGTCTCAGGCTGGCCTTGAACTCACAGCCATCCTCTTACATCTGCCTCCTGAGTGCTGGGATTAAAGGTATGTGCCACCATGCCCTGCCCTTTCCTCCATTTTTAAACCAAATATTTCTAGTATTTGGGGGGGAAAATTAGCATTCTTCATGTCTGGGTGCAAATGGGCTCTGGTTATCCCTGAGAAAGAGAGAGAAAGAGCTGGGTGGCTCACATTCCCACTCCTGTGTAGCAGTCTTTACTGGATCATGCTGGCTCTGGACACAAAAAGTCTCCAACAAAGAGCCCAGTGATATTGTAATCTTTAAGGTCTTTTGTCTAGGGCAAGAGTCTTCTAACATAGACAGATCACTCAAGATGCAGGAGGGAGCCACACGCATCCCAGCGAGCTCAGGTATGGGAGCAGGAGAGGACTCAGAATCCACCTGGAGAGAAAAAGGCACACCTGGAGAGAAAAAGGCACACCTGGAGAGAAAAAGGCAGCCAAGAAGAGCTCAAGGGTTAGAGGCACACACCTGGGAGGCGGTTCGATTCTACATCCCATCACTGCCTTCGACAGGGATGCCCTTCCCTACCTGCCGAGACACCTTTCCTACTGCGGGATGCGGGCACAGGGAGAGTGCCACGTGCGGTGGAGGCGCACTGTGAACGTCAGGCTGCTGCAGGTAAGGGAAGTGTCACTGGTGGGTCGGGGACAGAGCAGGTGCCATAATGTGGTACAGGTGCAGGCCAGGTGTCACACATGGTACAGGTGCAGGACAGATGTCATAGTGTGGTACAGGTGCAGGCCAGGTGTCACACATGGTACAGGTGCAGGCCAGGTGTCACAGCCTAGTACAGGTGTGGAACAGGTGTCACAGCATGGGACAGGCGCAGGCCAGGTGTCACAGTGTGGTACAGGTGCAGGACAGGTGACACAGCACACTACAGGTATGGGACAGGTGTCACAGCATGGTATAGGTGCAGGACAGGTTTCACAGCACGGTACAGGTACAGGACAGGTGACACAGTGTGGTACCGGTGCAGGACAGGTGTCTCAGCACGGTACAGGTGCGGGACGGGTGTCACAGCACGGTACAGGTGCGGGACGGGTGTCTCAGCACGGTACAGGTGCGGGACGGGTGTCTCAGCACGGTACAGGTGCGGGACGGGTGTCTCAGCACGGTGCAGGTGCGGGACGGGTGTCTCAGCACGGTGCAGGTGCGGGACGGGTGTCTCAGCACGGTGCAGGTGCGGGACGGGTGTCACAGCACGGTGCAGGTGCGGGACGGGTGTCTCAGCACGGTGCAGGTGCGGGACGGGTGTCGCAGCACGGTGCAGGTGCGGGACGGGTGTCGCAGCACGGTGCAGGTGCGGGACGGGTGTCTCAGCACGGTGCAGGTGCGGGACGGGTGTCTCAGCACGGTACAGGTGCGGGACGGGTGTCTCAGCACGGCGCAGGTGCGGGACGGGTGTCGCAGCACGGTGCAGGTGCGGGACGGGTGTCTCAGCACGGTACAGGTGCGGGACGGGTGTCTCAGCACGGTGCAGGTGCGGGACGGGTGTCGCAGCACGGTACAGGTGCGGGACGGGTGTCTCAGCACGGTGCAGGTGCGGGACGGGTGTCTCAGCACGGTGCAGGTGCGGGACGGGTGTCTCAGCACGGTGCAGGTGCGGGACGGGTGTCACAGCACGGTACAGGTGCGGGACGGGTGTCGCAGCACGGTGCAGGTGCGGGACGGGTGTCGCAGCACGGTGCAGGTGCGGGACGGGTGTCGCAGCACGGTACAGGTGCGGGACGGGTGTCGCAGCACGGTACAGGTGCCCGACGGGTGTTGCAGCACGGTCCAAGACAGGTGCCCTAGCAAGGCAGGTGCTACAGGCTGGCGCTGGCACTGGACAGCTGCCAGTAACTCGTGTGCTGGCACAGCGCTCTCAGGTGCCCTCCTTTTGCGTGCTTTCCCTCGGCCTCACGTCGCCACCGTCGCCCAGTGACAGGCGGGCGGCGTCTCTGGCTAGGAGCCACTCTGGTCGCCAGCAGTGCTGCGGTCCTGAGGAGTTCGGCTTGGGCCCCGTTCGCTCTCCCTGAACCGAGCGCTTTGTTTCCGAGTTCCTCTGCATGTTTGAGCCTCGGAGGAGACTGACAGAGGGACAGAGAAGCCTGGCTGCGGGACACTGAGGCGGGAGTGACAGTGACCAGCGCGCCCCAGGACCGCGTCTGCGAGACAGCGCGTCGTGTTAGACGAGGAGGGAGCAATGGGGGACCTCACCTGCCCCGGGGGGGCCTTGCAGCAGGCTCTGCGGCCCTGGGTCAGCTTGAAGGGCTCTGGCTTGCTCAGTGTGCAGATGTCTGCTGCCAGGCCTGGGCAGGGCCAGCTGGGAAGGAGCACAGAGGAGCTGTTGTCAGTAGCAGCGGCCACTGCTCCCTTGAAGGAGGGCTTTGTTGGCTTCTTGCTGACCTCCCAGACCCCAGGGCCCGTGGGTGGCCAGTGCCGCTCAGTGCGGCTCCGCGGGGTTCTTTTACCTATGCAGCCGAGCAGAAGCGTTTGCATGAACGCCTTTGCCATACGTGCATGTATGAACAGGCCTTTTCCCACCCATAGATCTTGAGACAGGCTCTGTGTTGCAGTCAGGTTCACATTGTTGGTAAAAATCACCCAACCGAGAGCAGCTTGTGGGAAAAAGAAAGAGGTTTATTTTGGCTTACAGGCTCCAGGGCGGAGCTCAATGATGGCATGAGCAGAGGGTGGACATCACCCCCTGGCCAACATCAGGTGGACAATAGCAATAGTAGAGTGTGCCAAACACTGGCAAGGGGGAACTGGCTATAATACTCATAAGCCCCCAACAACACACTGCCTCCAGGAGGCGTTAATTCCCAAATCTCCATCAGCTGGGAACCTAGCATTCAGAACACCTGAGTTTATGGGGGAACACCTGAATCAAACCACCACACCCTGTAAGGGAAACAAGTTTCCCTCAAACCCTTTGCAAAAAGGGAGGATTCCTTAAGACCATATTTTAACATTTTTATGTATTGGCAAGCAAGAGCAAGAAAGTGATGGGGGGGTGGCGGGTAATGGGTGCACCAGGGCCTCCAGCCACTGCAAATGAACTCCAGACGCATGCGCCTCTTTGTACAGCTGGCCTTATGTGAGTACTAGGGAACTGAACACAGGGCATCAGGCTTTGTAAGTGAGCGGCTTTAACCACTGTGCTGTCTATCTCTCCAGCCCACGGCCCCATTTTGTTGTTGTTGTTTTTTATTGAGGCAGGCTCCCATGATAGTCCAGGCTGACCTGGAACTCACTCTGTAGTACTAGGCTGGCCTCTAACTCATGGCGATCCTCCTATTTCTGCCTCCCAAGTGCTGGAACTAAAGGTGTGTACAACCATGGCCACCCCAAGACACTATTTATTTTTCTCTTCCAATTTTTTTATTAACAACTTCCATGGTTATACAAAACATCCCATGGTAATGCCCCCCCCCCACACTTTCCCCTTTGAAACTCCATTCTCCATCATATCCCCTCCCCATCTCAATCAGTCTCTTTTATTTTGATGTCATGACCTTTTACTCCTATTATCATGGTCTTGTGTAGGTAGAAGACACTATTTTTTTAAAATCATTTTTTTAAATGAATGCATCTTGTCTACTCCTTGGATCAATGTGAGATCTCTGTGGCCAAGGCAAGAGAAGGAATTAGGGGAGAGGAGAGAAAGGGAGAGAAGGGGAGGTGTGTGTGGGGGGGGAGAGAAGAAGAGAGGTGAGAGGGAATAGGGTAGAGGAGGGGTTCTGTCCTTTGGGAACTTTCCAGGGCAATTTCACAAGCTGAACCATCGCCACTCTGTGAGGGAGCCAGGGGCCACCGAGGTGGACCTCTGTCCATCTTGAGTTTTCCCCAGACATCCTGCTTCTGCCCAGAAGAGTTTGCAAAAAGGAAGTACAGGGCTGGAGAGATGGCTTAGCGGGTAAGCGCTTGCCTGAGAAGCCTAAGGACCCCGGTTCGAGGCTCGGTTCCCCAGGTCCCACGTTAGCCAGATGCACAAGGGGGCGCACGCGTCTGGATTTCGTTTGCAGAGGCTGGAAGCCCTGGCGCGCCCATTCTCTCTCTCTCCCTCTCTCTGTCTTTCTCTCTGTGTCTGTCGCTCTCAAATAAATAAATAAGTAAATAATAATAAGGAAGTACAAACCCAGGACACCCAGGACAATTTCCATCAAAGCCTGGAGAGAGGGTTCTGAAGACAGCGATGGGGTGTCGGGGGAGGGCGGCAGGGCTGGCAGGGTTTGGAGCTGGTCCGCTCCTTCTCTACATGCGGCACAGGCGCCGTTCTGAAGGCCTGTTTGTTCCAGAACTGGCCTCGAGCACGCGGCGAGCCCGGTAATGAGAAGGCTTTGGACAAACACAGTCCACCAAGGTTCACCCAGGCCAGTACCCTTGTCTGTCTCTGTTCCATCTCCTCCCCCCGCCACATCCCTTGGGCTCCAGACAGGATCAAAGGTACCCACTCTTTTTGGCTGGAGGCCTCCAAGAGAGACATTTACAGGAGCCTTTTCATAACGGGCTCCTGCTTACGGGAATTTGAAAATGTGGCTATGCCCACCTCTGCCAAGCCAACAGTTGGCACCAGTGACAGAGCTAGGATCCATTTCCACCCTTACCCCCTTTAAGTCGAATATGGAAAAAAGCGATTTGGCAGCCATTTCCCTAGAAAAAGCAACAAGGGGGGCGGGAGAGAGAGAGAGGGAGAGAGAGAAAGGGAGAGAGAGAGAGAGGCAGAGAGATAAAGGCAATACCCTAGGTTTTAAAAAAGGAAGCTGTAGAGAATCAGCGATCCTCCTCTAATACCATTCCATTAAAACCTTTTAGCCTGTCGCCATGAACTGCGCTCAGATTGTAAATGGGCCCCAGACTGGGTGCGCAGACCTTCTCCAGAGCCACAGCCAGGGCTATTTTTTTTTTTTTAAGTTGTATTAAGAAGCATGCAGAAAGTTTAATTAGACCATGAGTCACAGACTATTGGAGCCCAAGACAAATACGCTCTGCACAGGTGTGGCTTCGGGAACAGGAAGGGAGTTATGGTGGCCAGGGTGTTGTCCTTCCTGTCTGCAGAGCCCTTGCAATATAGCCTTTCTTTGGGTGACCCCCCCCCACAACCTCCATTAAGGATGGACCCGGAGCCTCACACACGCCAGACCAGGGCGTTACCACTAAGCCACATCCCCAAACCGGAGACTGTGTTACCAAACCGGAGACTGTGTTACCATCAGACACACACTCTTCTGCTCCTTGACGTGGGTCACACAAAAAAACAGGGACAGGGGCTGGAGAGACGGCTTAGCGGTTAAGCGCTTGCCTGTGAAGCCTAAGGACCCCGGTTCGAGGCTCGGTTCCCCAGGTCCCACGTTAGCCAGATGCACAAGGTGGCGCACGCGTCTGGAGTTCGTTTGCAGAGGCTGGAAGCCCTGACGCGCCCATTCTCTCTCTCTCTCCCTCTATCTGTCTTTCTCTCTGTGTCTGTTGCTCTCAAATAAATAAATAAAAAATTAAAAAAAAAAACAGGGACAGGACAACCTGGATTTCAATGTTGCATTCTGAGACTTCAGAGGCCCTGGAAGTATGGCCTACATACACCAAGGTTATGCAAGCTGAAGTCACGCTTTGTTTGAATTTTGTAGATTTCTTCCTTTTCTCCCCTTCTGGCTCTGCATCTCACACTTGGCAGACTGGAACAGAATGAGGCTCCCAGGGAAGCAGGCTGGTGAGGATCTGAGACGGAGCTGGAGGGGACAGGTAGAGGAGAGTAGCCCCCTGGGCCGGGAGGCTTCCTGACAAAGGGGTCTGTGCACGTGGGTGAGCGGCATGCTTCTTGCCCAAGGTCTGTGGTCGATGCGCTTGCCTGGGTGGGATGAGAGGGCAGGAGAGAGGGGACGTGAGACAGGAGAGACGCAGGGTCCAGAAGCAGACTTCCCAGGGTGCCTTGTCCCCAAGAGGTATAGAAGAACGGCTCATCCTTATGTGTTATTTATCCCTGTGAAAGTAATACAAGCGCATCGTCAAAAAAAAATGGGGGGCTGGAGAGATGGCTTAGCGGTTAAGGCATTTGCCTGCAAAGCCAAAGGATCCAGGTTCGACTCTCCATAGCCCATAAACGTAAAACTTACCTGTCAGTAAAATCCACACCCACTCTAAACCGTGCCTAGAAAATAATAACACATTTCTCTGTTTTTCCTTCTCATTTCTTCCCTTTGAACCTATGTGTTTCTGAACATTTTTCTTTTATAAAATTGGTACCATATTTCTTTAGATTTTTTTATATCTTATTTATTTATTTATTTATTTCAGAGAGAAAGAGAGAGTGAGAATGGGTGTGCTAGGACCTCTAGACACTGTAAGTGGACTCCAGACGCATATGCCCCTTTGGGCATCTGGCTTACGTAGGTACTAGGGAGTTGAACCTGGGTCCTTAGGCTTTGCAGGCAAGTGCATTAACCACTAAGCCATGTCTCCAGCCCAAGGATCATATTTTATATACAGTTGTGGATCAATTTTTTTAAATGTATATTTTATTTATTTATTTGAGAGAGAGAAAGAGGGAGAGAGAGAGATAGAGGGAGAGAATGGGCACACCAGAGCCTCTAGCCACAACTCCAGATATATGTGCCCCTTGTGCATCTGGCTTACATGGGACCTGGAGAATCGAACCTGGATCCTTTAGCTTTGCAGGCAAATGCCTTATCTGCTAAGCCATCTCTCCTGCCCCCCATTTTTTATTTGAAGCAGGGTCTCATTCTAGCCCAGGCTGACCTGGAACATACTCTGTAGCCTAGGCTGGACTTGAATGCATGACAATTCTACCTCAGCTTCCCAAGTGCTGCAGTTAATGGCGTTAGCTAGCACACTTTTAAAATCTTGAAATGCTTCTGCTGACAGCCGACTTCACTCCCAAGTTCTGTCCCGAAGCAGAAGTTGCTGGTGCGGGTTTTAGGAGACAATGCTGGAGAACTGTCTTCAGGTACAGGTTACTTGTGAGGCAGGATGCTCTTTCTACAGCCTCCAGCAGGGCACCCCAGGGTGCACTGGGAGGGAACCTGGAAGCTGAACTGCTCTGTCTTCTGGCCTGGAGCCGCTCAGCTGAGGGTAGAGGCAGTGCCCGGAGGATGCTCATAAGCACTGGCATTTTGTTGCCCCGGCCAGCGGGAAGTTGAACAAGGACCCGAGGGGAAGCTAACCTGAACGAGAAAAGGCAAACAGACAAGAAGGAGATAATGCTAGATGTTTGTCAAGGCCTCAGAGTCTTTATTTTTGACATAGTGGTTATATAGGGGAAGAGAAAGGGAGGAATAAGCTGGCTGACGTGATTTAGGGCTTTGGAATTGTCAGGAAACCTAGAGGGGATGTAATTAGGTATTCATCTAATCTTGCCTCAATGGCTTAACATCCTGACTGCACCAGGCTTCACATCCTGACCATAAACTGGCCTTTTGCAAAAGATAAGATTCTGTAAGCAGTCTGCTGACCGACGTTCCAGAAGTACCTAACAGAAAGCTGGATGGACCAGCTTTCTGAGTAATGAGTCAGTTTATGAGCAGGCCCAGGCAAAATGGAGAGGCTTTTGCTCTATGGCTCCCAACATTTTGTTGAGTACCTACTGTGTGCTGGGCATTGGGGTGTGTGTGAAAACACTTTCAAACAATTTATCATCCACACTTTCTGGACAAAGAAACTAAGACTGTCTCTCAGTGATTCACTGACCAGTCCAAGGTGAATGGGAAAATGAGGGGCACAACCTGAGTTTCCAAGAGTATGTCACAATAAGACGATATAGTCCTTGAAATCAATGAAAAGCATGGATTTGAATCATTTTTCTTTCTTTCTTTCCTTCCTTCCTTCTTCCCTCCCTCCTCCCTTCCTTTCTTCCTTCCTTCCTTCCTTCCTTCCTTCCTTCCTTCCTTCCTTCCTTCCTTCCTTCCTTCCTTCCTTCCTTCCTTCATTTCTTTTTCTCTTTTCTGAGGTACAGTCTTGCTGTAGCCCAGGCTCACCTGGAATTCACTCTGTAGTCTCAGGGTGGCCTCGAACTCTCGACAATCCTCCTACCTCCACCTCCCGAGCTCTGGGATTATGTGCCGCCCCACGCCCGGCTTGAATCACTTTTCTTGAAACCTTTCCTTCATATGATAATGTAATAAATCCAAAGGGGGAAAAATGTTATAATTCTTCCTTTTCTCCCAATTTGGAAGTCTTTCTCTGATTTTTTGTTTTCTTTTTTCCTGTTAGAATCCCTTATGGTTAATCTTCATTGTCAACTTGACTGGATTTAGAACCACCAAGCAGACGTACCTCTGGTCGTTTTCAAAAAAGGACGAGCTAAGGAAGGGAGACCCATCATGGAATGGAAGTGGTACCGCCTCATGGGCTAATTCCTGGGATGAATAAAAAGGAGGAAAGGAGAAAGTCAACAGAGCACCCACATTCATCTCTTTCTGCTTCCTGAATGCAAAGCAAGGTGACCAGCTGCCCAGCGGTCCTGCCAAACACGCCTTCAACATCTGATGGATTGTGAGCCAAAAGAAATCCTTTTTCTTAAATTGCCTGCCTTAGTTTCCTATTGCTGGCACTACAGATTACCACACATAGTGGCCTCAAAATGGGTTTCTCATCTTAATGTGAATTTATTCGTTAAATGATCATCATTTAGTTTTGGGGGCCATAACTCTAAGATGCGTCTCATGGGCCTAAGGTCATGCTGCTGGCAAGGGTATAGTCCGTTCTGGAAACTCTCGGGAACAGTTGGTTTGTGTTTCTTAGTTCTTGCCCTTGTTTCCCGGCTTCGCGACCCGTTTCTATCCTTGACGTCAGTGTGGCTTGTCAGATCTTTGTCACTTTTTATTATTCAGATACCGACTGTTGGGTGTTCCGTCTTTGATTTTCTAATTGTGATTACAGCAGGCCCATCTGCGTAATCCAGGATCATCTCCCTGATTTAAGATCAGCTGACGGGCAATGTTAGTTCCATTTTCCATTTAACAGAGTTCCAGGGATTAAAATGTGGCCTTTTTTTTGGGGACAACATGGTATGTTGTCTATCATGTTACAAATTAATTTTCTTCAGTTTGTTTGATTGCCTCATATATTGTAACCATATATATAGACCTAACTTTATAACTCAAATACATGATGTCTCTTACTATCTCTGGTAAAATGCTCTTTTTTTCTGAGGTAGGGTCTCACTCTAGCTCAGGCTGATCTAAATTAACTCTGTCATCTCAGGGTGGCCTTGAACTCATGGCGATCCTCCTACTTCTGCCTCCTGAGTGTTGGGATTAAAGGCGTGCACCACCATGCCTGTCTAATATGTTCTTTTTAAATAATATTTATTGATAATTTTTATATACATATATGTAATATATTTTGTTCATATTCATCCCCCATTACCTTCTGTTGTTCACCACCCTCTTCCACTAAGCTCCTTCCTCCTATCTTGTCCACTTCCATGTTTAAAAAAGTATTTATTTGTTTGGTAGAGATAGGGTGAGGGGTGGGGAGAATGGACATGCCCGGCTTCTTGCCACTGCAAACAAACTCAAAATGTATGAGCTGCTTTGTGTGTCTGAGTTTGCTTGGCGTGGTAACTTGAATATATGTCCCCCATGGACTCGGGTGTTTTATTAAAGCTTGTAGCTTGGGTCTCCAGCTGCCTGCCTGGAGGAGGTGTCACTGGAGGCTAATCCTGGGATTCATCCCCATGTGTGTTTGGGGGCAGATCTGATTTCCAGCCCAAAGGTATGCAGCGCAACCTGAACTCTGGAGGAGCTTCTGCTATTTGCTGCAGGTCCTAGAAGAGTGAGGTGAGATAAATCTGACCACCTGGTCTTTTGGAACTCATGCACTAGAGGAGAAGTATGTATTGACTTGGTATTTTGGGTTGCAGAAGTCATAGACAGCGGTAAGCCAAAATTTATGCCTATTTTATTGAGAGTTTCACAAATGCCAAATGAAGGCAGAATTGTGTTTGGAGGCTTTGCTTATGAACTTTCCAAGGGGAAGGAGAGACCACAGAGAACTTTGTTAGAACTGGCTACTGGCATAAAGGCTGGCTACATCCTGCTTCCCATGCCCAGAGAGTTCGATCAAGGTTGAATTTGAAGGCAATGGACTGATGTGCTTGGCAGAAGACGTAGACCTGAAATATATAAGATTTAAAGCTGGAAAAATTCAAACAAGTTTTAAAATTGAAGTGATTCCAACCAGGAAAGGACTGAATGGTAGAAATGCAAATTCTTTTAAAAGGAGATGACATGAAGAAATGAAAATAAAAGAAATACCTGCCCTTCATGTCAAGATTTATTTCCCCCTGGACTACAAATGGCTGTACACCTGGCATTGGTTTGAGAAGCAAGAAAAATGCACAGAAGTAGGTCGTGGAGTGCACGTGGTTCCTGGAGCCACTGCTGAGATGCTGCATATGGAGCAGGGTGATGTCTCTGGTAGAGAGACCTGTGAGGCCATTGTAAGGTGGACTATGGTTTGTAACGGACACCCGAAGATGTCTTGGGTGCGCCGAGTCTGCGCAAGGGCTACCATGGCGTAGTGTTGGCGTTGGAAGATTTTTTTTTTTTTTTTCCTGGCTACTCAGTCCAGCTGGAGGGGCAGAATTGGAAATCCAGAGACTGACATCATTGGTTAGGGACATCGGGTTTGAACTACAGATGTCTGAGGCTTACCCGATGGTTACTGAGTTTGCGATGGTCTAACCTCTCCTTGCTATGCCTGTAGCAATGAGGAGGCTTACTCTGTGCCATGACATATTGGAAATATGCAGCTTGTTTTGATTCTACCAGATTTTCAGCTCAGAGATTGTCTCCAATCTCAGATGAAACCTGGGACTTTAGAACAATCTTAAAATTGGTAAAGGCTATGGGGACTGTTGAAGTTGGACCGAACACAATTTTACTTTATTTATTTATTTATTTGGGGGGGGGTGGTTTGAGGTAGAGTCTCACTCTAGCCCAGGCTGACCAGGAATTCACTATGTAGTCTCAGGGTGGCCTCGAACTCATGGCGATCCTCCTACCTCTGCCTCCCGAGTGCTGGGATTAAAGGCGTGCGCCACCACGCCCGGCTTGAACACAATTTTACAATGTGAGATGGTCACGATTCTACTGGGAGTCAGGGGTGGCATGTGACGATTTGAATCTGTATCCCCCATAGACTCTGGTGTTGAGTCCCTGCCGTGTACCGTGTGCTATGCTGGTGGCTAGGAAGTAAAACACACACACACTATATGTCGTGTTCGTAGCAGGCAAGAAGGAGCGCTAGAAATGCAGTCTGACTGGCAGTATAAGGTGGGTGACCAGAGGGGACTGTGCGGAGTCACACTGAGCCTGGGGAAACAGACAGCACTGAGCTTCCGTGTGATGACTTCCCAAGCGTTCTCGTTCATGTCTTGAGAATCTCTCAAAAGGTCCTTGGGCCAAAGGTTTGTTCCTAAGGTAAACTCATCGAGAGTTAGGTTTTTTGTTTGTTTGTTTTTCTGAGGTAGGGTCTCACTCCAGCCCGGGCTGACCTGGAGTTCACTATTTTAGTCTCAGGATGGCCTCGAACTCACAGCGATCCTCCTACCTCTACCTCCCCAGTGCTGGGATCAAAGGCGTGCACTGCTAGGCGCGGCTTGTTTGTTTTTTTTGAAGCAGGATCTCACCGTAGCCCAGGCTGACCTGGAACTTACTCTATAATCTAGGCTGGCCTTGACCTCACAACCATCCTCCTTCCTCTGCTTTTTAGGAAGTGGCTAATGGGAAGTCTTTGGGTCATGGGGTTATGCCTTTTTAGGAGCATTATGGGACTCTGGCCCCACCCCTTCCTCTTTTCCATTTCCTTGTTTCTGGCTCTACCCCGCTTTCCATGATGCGCTGCATGATACCCAAACGACAGTCAGGTGATCATGAACTGGAGCTTGCTGAGCAATGAGTCCAAATATTCCTTTTTTATTTTTATTTTTTTTTTATTTATTTACGAGCGACAGACACAGAGAGAAAGACAGATAGAGGGAGAGAGAGAGAATGGGTGTGCCAGGGCTTCCAGCCTCTGCAAACGAACTCCAGACACATGCGCCCCCTTGTGCATCTGGCTAACGTGGGACCTAGGGAACCGAGCCTCGAACCGGGGTCCTTAGGCTTCACAGGCAAGCGCTTAACCGCTAAGCCATATCTCCAGCCCATCCTTTTTGTCTTTATGGATGGATCATAAGAAACATCTGTGAGGGCAATAGAAATCGAACACACCAAGGATTCTTCTACAGTTCATGGCTTCATTCTTTTGGGGGGGCCCACCATGGTCTCTCTTTTCCCTTATAGGCACACTGTCTCCTTTCATTGTTGACACTTTTCCTGGGCTCGAATTGCCCCCCTGTTGGCTAAGGCTGCTTTGAGGGCCTCAGAGGTGACTTTGCAGCGCCTCTTTCCAAATTATGCCAGGGTCTAGCCCTCATTACCTCTCTGCTTTAGAGTTCTGTTTCCCTAGAGCCATCTTCATTAAGGTCCTAATTAGGACAGCATCAATGAACTGTAAATGTATGCCTCTGAAATGACTGCTTGTCTCAGCAGAATTTTTTCTTTTTTTTTCTCCCTTGAAGGCAGCAGCAGCTGTGGTGTGGGATGAGAGCAGTGTTTGAGTCAGAGGACCAGGCTGTGACTTCGAGCTTGCCTCTTCACCCTGCGCCGGGGGAGTAACGTGAATCCTCCGAGTCTCAATTGTATAATTATAGAATGAGGTTGTAGTAATCAGGGTAGGCTCACTGTTATAACGAAGGGCTAGTTGCCTAAGGCAAAGGAAGATTTTATTATTTTATTATTATTATATTATTATTATTCACACAAGAGTCTAGCATGGCTATTCCTGGCCAGGCTCTTTTTGTCATTTGTCACCTCTGACTATGATCCAGGGGCTCAGAGTTCCTCTACCTGTAGCTCTCTTGGTCCCCTTTGGCCATTTAATACCCCAAAGTCTTCTTTTTTAAAAAAATATATATTTTATTTATGTATTTGAGGGCACGCCAGGGCCTCCAGCCTCTGCAAATGAACTCCAGATGCGTGCGCCCCCTTGTGCATCTGGTTTATGTGGGTCCCGGGTAATTGAACAGGGCTTTGCAGGCCAATACCTTAACCACTAAGCCCTCCCCCCAGCCCTTCTTTTTTTTGTTAAACATTATTTATTTATTTATTTTGAGAGAGTGAGAAAGAGACAGAAATAGATGGAAAGAGAGAGAGAAAGAGGCAGACAGACAGACAGAGAGAGAGAGAGAGAGAATAGGTACACCAGGGCCTTCTGCTGCTGCAAATGAATTCTAGACACATGCGCCCCGTGGTGCATCTGGCTCCTGGGGAATTGAGCCTTGAACCAGGGTCCTTAGGCTTCACAGGCAAGTGCTTAACTGCTAAGTCATCTCTCCAGCCCATATTTTATTTTTATTTGACAGAGAAAGGAGAGAGAGAGAGAAAAAAAATGGGCACGCCAGGGCCTCCAGCCACTGCAAAGGAACTCCAGACACGTGCGCCCTCTTGTGCATCTGGCTAACGTGGGTCCTGGGGAGTCAAGCCTCGAACCAGGGTCCCTAGGCTTCACAGGCAAGCGCTTAATCGCTAGGCCATCTCTTCAGCCCGCATGTAACTTTTTAATGCGTGTGCACACTCTGAGTCATGGGTTTTATCTTGCAGAGTGTCTCCCAGAACCACAAATGCTTCAGGAAGGAAAAATACAAACCAAGTTTATATTGTGAGAGTAGACCTCTTAATGTTTTCTCCTGGAGTGTAGTGTATTAGGAAAAAAAAAAAAAAATTCCGTAAGAAACAGACCATTAGTATAAAGGCTCCACAAGAAAATAAATCCATTAGCTCTCGCAGCCCGTGCACCCTTCGGAAAGAGCTTTTTGTCTATCAGGGAGATCATGAGCTTGGCTGGTCAATCCCTGGCTTTCTTTCTTTCTTTTATTTTTTTTTTTAAGAAACCTTTATTTTTTTATTTTTATTTATTTGAGAGCGACAGAGAGAAGGAGGCAGAGAGAGAGAGAGAGAGAGAGACAGAGACACAGAGAGAGAGAGAGAATGGGCGCGCCAGAGCTTCCAGCCTCTGTAAACGAACTCCAGATGTGTGCACCCCCTTGTGTATCTGGCTAACGTGGGTCCTGGGGAATTGAGCCTCGAACTGGGGTCCTTAGGCTTCTTAGGCAAGCGCTTAACCGCTAAGCCATCTCTCCAGCCCCCTGGCTTTCTTTTATCTTTCTTCATCGTGCATTTGCTTTTAATTGCTCAACCCTTCTCTCCCACCCCCACCCCCGCCCCGCCAGCGCCAACTCACACACACTAATTCCTCTCGTTGAGGATTATAATGGCAGCTGAACCAACAGTGATAAAGGGGGAGGGGGGGGGAGAGATTAAGTCAGACAAGATAATTTAGAGAAATAAATAGGGCACCATAGGCCAGTCAAAGGAGAATTAAATGGAATCTTGCCATCGAGAAAGATCCAGACTAATTCAAAAGCTTGTGCCACGGGGATGCAAGTGAGTTAAATAGCAAGTAGGCAGGACAGTAATGTCATTGATTTGGGATGAGGTCACACGTTGCCTGTTCCGAACGCTAGAACCCTTAAGCCCCCCATCCCCTTCCAGATGGTATCTGGATTGCTCCGCTATCACGGGATTGCACATAGGGATGGAAGGATGCCCTCTCGCTTCCTGCCTATTTCAGAAATGATGGTTTTATTTGGACATAGATTTCGTTCTCTCTCTCTCTTTCTTCCCTTGACATAGTAAAGATATCATGTCTTCTCCCTTTCACCAGTTCAATCCCTACCTTGGAAAATGCCACAGTAGGAAACTATTAAGTGATGTGTGCTGCTTTTATAACCGTCTCAAGGGACATATTCGTCTCCATTACCCAGCCAGCTGTTGAGAGCTGGCTTCCCGAGGAGTCCTGAGATCATAAGGCTGAAGGTGGCCAGGGAGGGACACTCGCAGTGGCCTTGGAAGCATGAACTCTTGGAGGGCTTGAGGCAAGGCGCAGGAAGTGACAGATAGTGGCCTTTTGAAGCAAGGGGCTTGACAAACTAGGAATCATGACTGGGACCACGGAGGCTTCGCTTTTACCCAGCCAGGAGCTGGCTGGTCATGCTGCGTCGGGGAGACGGAGGCCGGTGGGTGGCCTCTGGTGGCAGTGTGGCTGTGAGCTTGAAGAGCAGCCTGGCCCTGGGGGAGTGGGTGGAGGAGAGCGCGCGGCAGAACGTGTCTCGGGAGCTAGGGGACTCGGGACTCCAGGGCCACTCAGGGTCCCGGTTTCATAAGGAAGAGGGACAAAGACCAATGTGAAACCTCCTTCAGCAGTTGGCTGAAGGGGACATCTGGGGACCCCCTTACCTTTGATGAGTTTCGCTTCTCCTGTGGGAGTTCGAGGCCACCCTGAGACTACATCGTGAATTCCAGGTCAGCCTGGGCTAGAGTGAGACCCTACCTCAAAAAAAAAAAATCCAAAACCGAAAACCTTCAGAGGAGACACACAGGAGTGTGGTCTAGAAGGCAGGTGGAGGTTATTCCACAGTGGGGTGAAATGGTCTTAGGGTGGGAAGTCACAGTGGGCCGAGAGACCCTCGCAGAGTGGACCACACTTCAGGGGGTGAGTGGGCAATATTCCAAGAGACCACTGTGCTGAGTGACATTTCAGACAGGCTTGCACGATTTCTAAAAGTCTCTAGAACAAGCAGTTTTTCCTGAGGGTTTTGTTCTGTCTAGGAGACTGACAGGCCCCTTCAGATTGGCGCCCATGGGAGGGGCAATGGTGTGTAAGGTCTCCTGCTACATAGTAAGCCTCCAGGGTTTAGTCAGGGCTCCTGCAGCCAGGGATGGATAGATATCTTTGTTTTGTTTTGTTTTTCGAGGTAGGGTCTCCCTCTAGCCCAGGCTGTCCTGGAATTCACTCTGTAGTCTCAGGGTGGCCTCGAACTCACAGCGATCCTCCTACCTCTGCCTCCCGAGTGCTGGGATTAAACGTGCGCCACCTGCTTGGGTAGGTATCTATTAATGACCTTTTGACAGTTTAGGAAGGTTTCCCAGGGCCGCAGAGAGGACTCTTGTCCCGTTCCTCTGACGTCATAGTCCTGCGGTCTAAGACCATTTGTTTTCCGGGTTGTTAAACATTCTAGCTTTCTCCAGTCTTGCCAATGGAGAACCAGATGCCTGTCGTGTTCCCTGGATTTTGCTCCCATGTGGAGCCAGAAGAGGTGGGTCTTATTCACAGTGCTTTTGCTAATGAGGGAGCTGTGGATGTTGGAAGTCAGGGTTGACTACAGCGACATGATGACTGTAAGACGGAAAGCAGAAGCCAGCATAGACTGTTTTTATTGGCGGGACAGTAGCTCTGCCCGGATGAAACTCTGCTGCCTTTGAAGGTGGGAGACTAGAGATAGTTAAAGGGCCAGGAGATGGGGGGTGGGGGTCTTTGGGAGAGAAGAATGGGGGGGTCATGGGAAGATAAGGCCTTTTCTTTTGTTTACTAATCTCCTGCCCACGTGACCTGACAGCTTTGGAGGCTGGTTCTTTTTTTTTTTTAAGTTTTTATTTTTATTTATTTATTAGAGGCAGAAAGAGGGAGGAGAGAGAGAGAGAGAATGGGACAGCCAGGGCCTCCAGCCACTGCAAACAAACTCCAGACGCATGTGTCACATTGTGCATCTGGCTTATGTGGGACCTGGAGAATCGAACCGGGGTCCTTAGGCTTTGTAGGCATGCGCCTTTACTGTTAAGCCATCTCTCCAGCCCAAGGCTGGACCTATGAGTTAAGAACTTGTCTTGTAACAGAACTCCCTTATCATGGCTGTGGTCTAGGAAAGTTTTATGGTCCACTAAGATCAGTAGTCTGAGGTCAGTGGTTCATTAGCCCTGCTGTGGATAGATTGTATATGTTTTTGGGGACTTGTGCCCCATTTTAAATATTTTATTTTTATTTATTTATTTGACAGAGAAAGAGAGAGAGAGAGAGAGAGAGAGAGAGAGAAAGAGAGAATGGGCGCACCAGGGGCTCCAGCCACTGCAAACAAACTCCAGATGCGTGTGCCCCCTTGTGCATCTGACTAACGTGGGTCATGGAGAATCCAATTGGGTTCCTTAGGCTTCACAGGCAAACGTCTTAACCACTAAGCCATCCCTCCAGTTCATGATGTCCCATTTTATTTATTTTTTTGGTTTTCCGAGGTAGGGTCTCCCTCTAGCTCAGGCTGACCTGGAATTCACTATGTAGTCTCAGAGTGGCCTGGAACTCATGGCGATCCTCCTACCTCTGCCTCCTGAGTGCTGGGATTAAAGGCGTGTGCACGGCTTCATGTCCCATTTTAAAAGAGGAATCATATTTTGAGGTTGGTCTGCCTCAAGACAGGTCAGCACTTAGGGGATCTGGCAAGGTCACTAGATCATCGAGGATCAGTGTCCTACAAATGTGTCAAGGCTAGAGTGGGCCAGGAAGATGGGAGCGGGGAGCAGTGAGTGAGGTCCCACACTTCCATAGGCTGGCTGGAGGGTTGGGTGATAAGCAGGAGCGATCACACCCAGGAGAAGAGTAAAGGCAGAGGAAGCCTTGGAGAATTTGAGGGATTATTACTCAGCCCCAGGAATTGCAAGCTACTGGGGTTGGAGAACATATGGGTTGTACGTGTAAAGTACACTGACAATAATAAATAACATGTGTCGAGCAAATTATCATTCATTTATTCAACAAATATTGAGCGCCTGATGTGTGCCAGGCAGTCTTTGTTGCTGGAGATAGACACGCCAGCAAACACAGCAGAAGAGAACGTCACTCTCCATGGAATTCATGGCTGAGTAGAAAAAAAATAGACTTGTATGTATTGGCTCTTTTTATTTTCGAGGAAGACTTCCCCAAATTAGGGAATAGGCTTTTTTTTTTTTTTTTTTTTAAGGCAAGCCCAACATACTGGCCTTTTTATTTTGTTTTGTTTTGTTTTTAATGCAAGAGAGTAGGAGAAAGAGAGAGAGAGAATTGGCTGTAATGGGACTCCAGATACATGCACCACCTTGTGTGAGTGTGCAATCTTGCACGCTTGTGTCACCTTGTGCGTCTGGCTTACATGGGACCTGGAGAGTGGAACATGGGCCTTAGGCTTCACAGGCAAGTGCCTTAACTGCTGAGCCATCTCCAGCCTGGGAGTGGGCATTTATATACATTTTATTTCTCTCTCTCTCCTTTCTTCCTCCCTTCCTTCCTTCCTTCCTTCCTTCCTTCCTTCCTTCCTTCCTTCCTTCCTTTCTTTCTTTCTTTCTTTCTTTCTTTCTTTCTTACTTTCTCTTTCTTCTTTCATTTGAGCAGAGGAGAGGGAGAATGAGCACACCAGGGCCTTTAGCCACTGCAAAGAACTCCAGATGTATGCACCACCTTGGGCACCTGGCTTACATGGGTCCTGGGGAATCAAATCTGGGTCCTTTGGCTATGCAGGCAAGCTCCTTCACTGCTAAGCCATCTCTCAAGTCTGAAAAAAAAAAAAGACTTTTAAAAATAAATACACACCATATCCAAAAATAATTCTACATGGACCGTGGATCTAAGTGAAAGAGTGATTATAAAATCCTTAGAAAAGCCAGGCTTTATGATGCACATCTGCAATCCTAGCATTCAGGGGGCAGAAGTGGGGTGATCACAAGTTCCGGGCAAGCACGGGCAATATTATGAGAACTTGTGTCCCCAAAACAAAGCAATAATCTTAGAAAAAAACACGGAGGCTGGAGAGATGGCTTAGTGGTTAATGTGCTGGCCTGCAAAGCCAAAGGACCCAGGTTCAATTCCCCAGGACCCATGTTAGCCAGATGCACAAGGGGCGCATGTGTCTGGAGTCCGTTTGCAGTGGCTAGAGGCTCTGGCACGCCCATTTTTTTCTCTCTCTCTCTGCCACTTTTCTTCTCTCAACTCTCTCAAATAAATAAATACATAAAAATTGAAAAAAAACATGGACATAATCTTCAGGACCTTGGACTTGGCAATGGATTCATAGCTATGACGCTAAAAGCTAAAACACAGAAAGAAAAACAAGAAAAATTTGATTACACTAGGTGAAAAACATCTGGGCTCACCGTGTTCTGTTGAAACCATGAAAAGACTGGGCTGAGAGACGGCTCAGTGGCTAAAGCACTTGCCATGAGAATGTGGCCCCTTGAGTTCAGGGTCTCGCGAATCCATGGGAAGCTGGATATGCCCAGAAGCTCACTGGCCAGTGTGGCAGATACAGCGGAGAATAGCGAGAGGGACCTGGCCTCGCATAAGGTTTGAAAGATAAGGACCCATGCCTGGAAATTGTCTCCATTTAACCTCCACGCACATGCCAGTGCAAGTGAGCGCTCACACGCACACACATTAGCACACACACACACATACACACAAACACGAGAGCTTACAGTTTTTCTATACGTCTAAAACTGCCACAAGAAGTGAGTTAATTTAAGAAAAGAAGATAACCCACAAATTGAGAGAAAACTCTACAAATTATATATCAGATGAGGATTTGTCTCTAGAATGTCTCGAATGTATAAATAGCTTTTTATTTATTTATTTATTTTGGTTTTTCGAGATAGGGTCTCACTCTAGTCCAGGCTGACCTGGAATTCACTATGGAGTCTCAGGGTGGCCTCAAACTCACGGCGATCCTCCTACCTCTGCCTCCCGAGAGCTGGGATTAAAGGCGTGCGCCACCACGCCAGTCTATATATAGCTTTTGAAAAAATATTTTATTTATTTACTTGAGAGAGAAACAGGTAGAGAGAGAGAGAGAAAGAATGGGCATGCCAGGGCCTCCAGCCACTGCAAACAAACTCCAGACGCGTGCACCCCTTTGTACATCTGGCTAACGTGGGTCCTGGGGAATCGAACCAGGGTTCTTAGGCTTCGCAGGCAAATGCCTTAACCGCTAAGCCATCTCTCTAGCCCATAAATAATTTTTAAAAATGGGCAAAGGATGAAAATAGACATTTGTCAAAAGAAGATGTCCCAGCGGCTAATAAGCGTGGGAAAAATTGCTCACCATCAAGGAAATGCAAATGAAGACCATCCCTTCAAACTCGCCAGTGTGACCATAATTCTCAAAACAGAAGATAACAATTGTCCCTGAGGGTCATGCTGGTGGGCATGTGTGGCTGTACAGTCACCTTGGCCAAGAGTCAGGCAAGTCTTTAAAAAATGAAACATGGGCCGGGCGTGGTGGCGCACACCTTTAATCCCAGCACTCGGGAGGCAGAGGTAGGAGGATCGCCGTGAGTTCGAGGCCACCCTGAGACTCCATAGTGAATTCCAGGTCAGCCAGGGTTAGAGTGAGACCCTACCTTGAAAAACCATAAAAAAATAAAAATAAAAATGAAACATGGGCTTGTCTCACAGCCCAGCCTTCTCTTCCTAGGTGTATATACCCAGGACAAATGAGCCCATGTCCACAGAAAACCTTGTACATGAATATTATGTGAGTATTTTATATAATAAGAAAAGGCAGAAATAGCCCCATTTCCAATAAACAGATAGGAACGGGTCAACAAAAGGCAACGAAGTATTGCTTGTTCATCAAGAAGAATGAAGTGAGCCGGGCGTGGTGGCGCACGCCTTTCATCCCAGCACCCGGGAGGCAGAGGTAGGTGGATCGCCACGAGTTCAAGGCCACCCTGAGGCTACATAGTGAATTCCAGGTTAGCCTGGGCTAGAGTGAGGCCCTGCTGTGAGAAACAAAACAAGAAGACTGACGTTTACGGAGACATGCTGCAATATGGATGCGCCTTGCAAACCCAGAGTGAGGGAAACCCGTCTCTCAAAAGACCACGTGCTGTACGGTCCAGTTTCCATAAACCATCTAGAATTTACGGAGGCTGGGCAGTAGCTGCTCAGAGATGGTGGGAAGCAGTGGGTGCTTTTGTGGGTCTTTGGGAGTGAGGATTAAAGGGTTTTCTTGAGAATGTTTAAGGGTAGGTGTGATCATTGCGTAGCTCTGTGCGTGCACGGAAAACCTCCAAACTGTGCTTGAAGTGGGCAGATTGTGTGGTGTGTGAGTTACTTCTCAACAAAGCTGTTCACAATTAGCTGGGGGGACAGCTCAGTGGCTAGAGGCACTTGCTTACAAAGCCTGCCCACCTGGGTTTGGTTTCTGTGTAAAGTGGCACGTGTGTCTGGGAGTTCATTTGCAGTGGCAAGAGTCCTTGGCACACCCGTTCTCTCTCTCTCTCCTTTTTGCAAATGAATAAATAAATAAATATTTTTTTCTTCCAAATTTTTATTAACAACTTCTATGATTATAAAAAATACCCCATGGTAGCCGGGTGTGTGTGGTGGCGCACGCCTGTAACCTCAGCAGTTGGGAGGCAGAGGTAGGAGGATCGCCATGAGTTTGAGGCCACCCTGAGACTACACAGTGAATTCCAGGTCAGCCTGCGCTAGAGTGAGACTCTACCTCAAAGAACCAAAAAAAGAAAAAAAAGAAAAAAAAAACCAAAAACCCATAGTAATACTCTTCTCTCCCCCAACTCCAACTTTCCCCTTTGAAACTCCATTCTCCATCATACTGCCTCTCCATCTCAATCAGTCTCTCTTTTATTTTAATGTCATGATCTTTTCTTCCTCTTGTGATGGTCTTGTGTAGGTAGTGTCAGGCACTGTGAGGTCATGGACATCCAGGCCATTTTGTGTCTGGGGGGAGCACGTTGTAAGGAGTCCTACCCTTCCTTTGGCTCTTATATTCCTTCCACCACCTCTTCCGCAAAATAAATCAATATTTAATAAGGGTTATTAAAAATCAGTCAAGAATGGCAGCTCATGCATGCAGTGCCAACACACGAAGCTGATGTAGAAATACTGTTGGAAATTTGAAGTCATCTGGGCTCTACAGTGAGTCTCAGGCAAGCCTGGGCTGTAGAACAAGACTCTGTCCCAAAGAAACGGCTATGCGATTGGCTCACGTTTTTACTGTGGTTTCTAAAAAGTGTGTGTTTCCTCTACATATAAAAACTGTTTCCTACAAAACATATTGTTACATAAGGAGCACTCGCAGATATCTTATGCTTATCACATCTATTTCTTTTTGCTAAAAAAATATTTACTAGAGAGAAAAAGAGGCAGATGGACAGAAAGAATGG
Source organism: Jaculus jaculus (assembly GCF_020740685.1). NCBI lineage: Eukaryota > Metazoa > Chordata > Mammalia > Rodentia > Dipodidae > Jaculus > Jaculus jaculus. The sequence continues at coordinate 7,521,772 of NC_059124.1, forward strand.
GCACGCCAGAGCCGTCAGCCACTGCAAACGAACTCTGGATGCATGCGCCACCTTGTGTATCTGGCTCACGTGGGTCCTGGGGCTCCTCTGGCTTTGCAGGCAAGTGCATTAACCACTCAGTCATGTCTTAAGCCTTTTTTATTTTTTTAAATTATTTATATTTGTACATTTATGTATTTTTGTCCCCCCCCCCTTTTTTTGGTATTTTGAGGTAGGGTCTTGCTCTAGCCTAGGCTGACCTGGAACTCACAGTGATCCACCTACCTCTGCCACCCGAGTGCTGGCATCAAAGGTGTATACCACCATGCCTGGCTGGTAATTTCACATATACATAATAATTTAATTATAGACGCTCCCACTACCTTCTCCGGTTCCCCTCGTACTCCTTCAGAACCCTTTCTTCTTCCTTCCAAATACGAGTGGTGTCTGACATGGTGACGCACACCTTTAATTTCAGCACTCGGGAGGCAGAGGTAGGAGGATCACCATGAGTTCAAGGCCACCCTGAGACTCCATAGTGAATTCCAGGTCAGCCTGAGCTACAGTGAGATCCTGCTTCAAAAAACAGCTAGAGCGAGACCCTGCCTCAAAAGATCAAAAAGTGGCTACTTGTGGAAGAAAATGCCTCCCCTTCCCTCAGCGACCATTATTACCTCTCAGAGAGGGATGGTGACTCAAAAGTGCCTCCCAGGGCTAGAGAGATGGCTTAGCGGTTAAGGCACTTGCCAGAAAAGCCAAAGGACCTCAGTTCGATTCCCAAAGACCCACATAAGCTGGATGCACCAGGTGGTGCATGCATCTGGAGTTCATTTGCAGCAGCTGAAGGCCCTGCCATGCCCATATTCTCTCTCTCTCTCTATCTGCCTCTTTCTTTCTCTATCACTCTCTCTTTCTCAAAAAAAGTGTCTCTCCTCTCTGTGGCAGAATGATGACTGGGACTATGTCATTCAGGTCTTTCTAGTTAACCACAGCTCCTGTGAGTTCATGAGTATAATGGCCATTTTATGTTGAGCTTAGAGATTTCCAGAGCCTTCCTCCCCACATTCTCTCTAGCTCTTACATTATTTCTATCCTTAGTTCTACAATGTTCTCTGAGCCTTAGGGGAGGATGATATGGTGATATGGATGATCTCAAATGCAGCTGAGGCACTCACAGTGATCCTCCTACCTCTGCCTCCCGAGTGCTGGGATTACAGATTAAAGACGTGCACCACCACGCCCGGCTATGTGCAGCATTTTGACCAGTTACGAGACTGTATTGACCACAGCCACATGCAATCAGCCAGCCTTTCCTGTCCAAAGCTGAATGCAACACTAATGGGTGAGTCTAAATACAAATATTTACAAGGCTTGAAGTTTACCTTCATATCTGTTTGGCAAAACAACAGTAGTAGCTTTCTTTTCCCCCCAACTTCGCCCCCCAAGCCCCGCCCCACCCCGACCTAGGGCCTCCCTAGTTACGGCCTTTGGATCTGGTTTATAGTGGTCAAGCATATTCTCCAATCTACCTCCTGCCTGTCAGGTCAGTATTGTAGGACCACTGATAGCTTTTCTCCCCAGCAGCCTGCATAATCCCTTCTGGCCCTGAGAGCAAGCTGCTAGGGAGAATAATAAAAGAATCAACAAAACAAAGAGTTCTTTGAACAGATAAGGTTGACAAATCCTTAGCCAAATTAACCCAAAACAAGAGAGAAGACCCAAATTAACAGGGTTAGAAATGAAAAGGGAGACATTACCACAGATACCAGTGAAATCCAGAAAATCATAAGAGAGCAGACTTTTAAAAAATGTCTATTCCAGCCGGGCGTGGTGGCGCACGCCTTTAATCCCAGCACTCAGGAGGCAGAGGTAGGAGGATCACCATGAGTTCGAGGCCACCCTGAGACTCCATAGTGAATTCCAGGTCAGCCTGGGCTAGAGTGAGACCCTACCTCACAAAAACAAACAAACAACAACAACAACAAAAAAATGTGTATTCCATTAAATTGGAAAATCTAAAAGAAATGGGTGAATTTCTAGATTCACATGGCTTACTAAAGTTAAACAAAGATGAGGCAAATAATATTTTTTAATTGTAAAGTATTTTTATTTATTTATTTTAGAGAGAGAGAGAATATGAATGGGTAGATCAGGCCCTCCAGCTACTGCAAACGAACTGCAATTGTATGTGCCACCTTGTGCATCATCTGGCTAACATGGGTCCTGGAGAATCAAGCCTCGAACCGGGGTCCTTAGGCTTCACAGGCAAGCGCTTAACCGCTAAGCCATCTCTCCAGCCCCTGTGTGTTAACTCTTGATGGCATCATTTCTCCTGTGCTTCATCCAGTCTCGTGTTGCCTTATTCATCACAGCCATAGGAGTAGCAGTAGACGTCATCATATATGGAATATGGACACACGTCTTATAGCTGGGGTGTGTAGCAGGATATCTCACTCTGTGACATTCACACAACATGGCACATGTCTCAGAATGTGTGTGGTTATGCCCAGTTGTCAGCGCCCCCAGTGACCACCAAGGAGAACCAGACATGCATGCAAAGGCAAGGAGCTTTATTTCGGGCTTAAGCTCAGACTCTTGATCTCACCAATGCAGTGGATCCGTGCAGGGTTTTTATAGGGATTTGAACAAAGAAGTAGGGGGCGGCACATGATTGGTCGGTTTAAACAGTAACTGTACTTGTATTCTTCCGATTGGCTGGGGCAGAGAGGCGGAAGGGACAAGTCTTGGGCATGCCTGGACACGTCTAGGGGCTGACTCAGGGCCTCTGCCTAAGTGGGAATCTGCAACTCAGGCCCAGCCAGGGCAGTGCCTTAATGAAGCCTGTTGTGGTGCCGGTCTGGTTTCCGGGTCTTTCAACGGCCCCGTAATAAATGTACCTTGGGGACTGGCCGGGATGGAGTGACAGATGTGAATGTCTTAAGGCCACAGAGGACCACAGGAGGCAGGTGTGGCTGGACCTGTGAGTGGGTGAGTGGGTGAGGAATGGGCACAGCACACCCCAGGGCGGTGTGGGGCCTTGTGGGGGTGGTTGAGTTGACATGTTGTGCCTGGTGGGATGCAAAGCCGAGGGGTCCTGCGTTGTAGGCAGACAGCACACAGAAGGTTCGGGCTGGAAAGCCTTGCTCTTGTCGGGGGAGAACTGTCTGAGGCAGGCTGTGGTGAGTGAGGCATGGCTGGAAAGGTGTTCTGGCTGGTGGGTGTAGGGGGGATCCCTGATCAATAATGTTTGCTGATTTCTGGGTGTAGATGCTCCCACCGTGGTCAATTTGAACTACGGACAGCTTGACCACCGGCGCTTAAGTATCTTGGACTCGGACTGGAGAGATGGCTTAGCGGTTAAGGGCTTGCCCACGAAGCCTAAGGACCCCGGTTTGAGGCTCGATTCCCCAGGACCCACGTTAGCCAGATGCACAAGGGGGCGCACGCGTCTGGAGTTCGTTTGCAGTGGCTGGAGACCCTGGCGCCCCCATTTTCTCTATCTGCCTCTTTCTCTCTCTGTCTGTCACTCTCAAATAAATAAACAAAAAAATTTAAAAAATATATATTTTTAAAAAATCTTGGACTTGGTGGGGGTGGGGGGCTTGGAATGATAGCAACCAAGGTTTCTAGAGAAATTGTAAAGCAGGGGAAAGTGATCAGATTAGGGAGAAATTCTCAAAGCTTCCTCCTTTTAATGAACAAGGGTAAATTGGGTTTTAACTACATTTGACTTCTTTAATCCCCGAGACAGCCCAAGGCCACAGTTTAGCCCTCAGAGCACTTTCTAGCAAAGTAAAAGCAGGTACCCCTTCCCCTGGAGTCAGCAACCTACCCGCTGACAGAAAGTCCCCAGACATGGCTCTGAATTTCTCTCTTTCTTTCCCTTCCTTCCTTCCTTTCTTCCTTTCTTCCTCCCTCCCTCCCTCTCTCCTCTCTTTCTTTCTTTTTTGTTTTTTGTTTTTTGAGGTAGGGTCTCATTCTAGCTCAGGCTGACCTGGAATTCACTACGTAGTCTTAGGGTGACCTTGAACTCACGGTGATCCTCCTACCTCTGCCTCCCTAGTGCTGGGATTAAAGGCGTGTGCAATCATGCCTGGCATTCCCCCCCTTTCTTCCCTCCCTCCCTCCTTCCTTCCTTCCTTTCTTTTTTCTCTCTTTTTCTTTCTTTCTCTTTTCCTTTTTTTGGTTTTTCGAGGTAGGGTCTCGCTCTAGCCCAGGCTGACCTGGAATTCACTCTGTAGTCTCAGGGTGGCCTTGAACTCACAGCGACCCTCCCGCCTCTGCCTCCCGAGTGCTGGGACTAAAGACATGTGCTACCACACCTGGCTGCTCAGGCTAATTTCTGAAGATGTTTTTAGCTTCAGATGAAAGACAGGAACAGGAACACTCAGAGAGATCAGGAAGCAAGGCCAGGGGCACACAGCTGGGAAGCAGTTTTTGGGCAGTGGCCACTTCAGCATCTTGCCAGTGTGGGCTCTCCAGGTAGGCAGGGAAGTGTCCATGCTATTGCCCCCGCTCAGGTGACCATGGGCACAGTTCTGGATTGGAACTACTCAAGACAATGTCCTGAAATATTTTGGGAACCTGACATCAAGCCAATTATATAGAGGTCATTTTTTTTTTTTTTCTTTTCTTGTTCATAGAATAAGCATGGCGAGTCTGTTATGCACCCACTTAGGCTGTTAGGATATCGTGATGAGTCAGCCGTTGTCTGTGACATCATGTGTCACTCAACGCTTGTTTCTGTAGCTCCCGGTTACAGTGTCTGCTTTCTTGGGGATTTCTGGTTCATCCATGGCTTGACAGGAAGCAAGGGAGCTCATGTGGTTTGACATTTCCCTAGGCAGCTGTGAGGAACAGCATCTGGATACGTGGAGGAGATCAGAAATCACAACTTCCACTGGGCGTGGTGGCACACGCCTTTAATTCCAGCACTAGGGAAGCAGAGGTAGGAGGATTGCCATGAGTTTGAGGCCACCCTGAGACTACATAGTGAATCCCAGGACAGCCTGAGACAGAGTAAGACCCTACCTCGAACAACAACAACAAAAAATCATACTTCCTTGGGGTGGAGAGATGGCTGAGCGGTTAAGGCGCTTGCGTGCAAAGTCAAAGGACCCAAATTTGGTCTGGAGAGATGGCTTAGTGGTTAAGCGCTTGCCTGTGAAGCCTAAGGACCCTGGTTCGAGGCTCGATTCCCCAGGACCCATGTTAGCTAGATGCACAAGGGGGCACACGCATCTGGAGTTTGTTTGCAGTGGCTGGAGGCCCTTGTGCACCCATTCTTTCTCTCTCTATCTGCCTCTTTCTCTCTGTCTGCCACTCTCAAATAAGTAAAAATAAACAAAATAATAATAATAATAATAAAGGGCACAGGTTTGATTTCCTAGGACTCCCTTATGCCAGATACACAAGGTGGTGCATGCATCTTGAGTTTATTTGCAATGGCTGGAGGCCCTGGCTCACCCATTCTCTCTCTCTCTGTCTCTCTCAAATAAATAAAATAAATTTGAAAGTTAAAAACAATGAAAATCAGCCGGGCATGGTGGCGCACGCCTTTAATCCCAGCACTCGGGAGGCAGAGGTAGGAGGATTGCCATGAGTTCAAGGACACCCTGAGATGACAGAGTTAATTCCAGGTCAACCTGGACCAGAGTGAGACCCTACCTCGAAAAACAAACAAAACAAAACAAAAAACAACAATAAAATCCAATAATTTTTTTTTGTTTTTTTTTTTTGAGGTAGGGATTCACTCTGGAATTCACTTTTAGTCTCAGGGTGGCCTCAAACTCATGGTAATTCTCCTACCTCCTTTCTCTGCCTCCCAAGTGCTGGGATTAATGGTGTATGCCACCACACGCAACTCAAAATCCAATAATTTTGTTTTTTTGTTTGTTTGTTTTTTGAGGTAGGGTTTCACTCTGGAATTCACTATGTAGTCTCAGGGTAGCCTTGAACTCATGGTAATCCTCCTATCTCCGCCTCCCAAGTGCTGGGATTAACTGTGTACGCCACCATGCTTGGCTCAAAGTCCAATAATTTAGAAACAAAATTGCAGCTTCCTTCTTCTGTGTCCAAAGTATAGCTTCTCTCCTACCTTTGCCAATTCCTGGGTTGGCAGAATCAGGAGTGCCCACAGCATTGGATCAGCCCTCTGCCTGCACCCCGTCTCTCCATTCATGGTCTCCAGGAGCGAGAATCTGTCTTGTGAGAATATGGTACATTTCCCCAAAGCGGGACCCCTTCCTGGCTTGGAAAGGACCAGGGTATTAGGGCTGGAGAATTTCTCTCTCTCTTTATTCCTTCCTTCCTTCCTTCTTTCCTTCCTTCCTTTCCTCCCTCCCTCCCTCCTCCCCCTCTCTTTCTCTCTCTCTTTCTTTCTCTTCCTCTCTTTGTGTTTTTCATGGAAATGGAATTCAAATTGGAACCGTATGTCTGGTTTCTCTGAGCTGAGGAGCATGGCTAGGTCAAGGTCTCCAGCAGCCGGGTCTGGCATTGGGAGCTGGGCAGGCTCTCCATTAGCTTGGCTTTCTTCCGGAATGAAAGGCTGCAGGCAAGAACTCGCTGCTGGAGATGGGATCCTGTTACCCGATGCTCAGGCACACCTGTGGGAGTGCACATGTGTCCGTGCAAATACAGCGTGTGGGAAGTGAGAAGCCGCGGAGTTGTTCCTCACCAGGAACGCTGATGGGCTAGAGATCGGGCCCCTCGGTCATTTCCACCCAGGAGGCAGCTCTGTCTAGCGGCCTGGCTGGGCTTGGATCTCTACTTCATAACCAAAGTGGCAGGCCTTTTTGCCAAGCTACTCTTCTGAGGGCTCCAGTAATCTAAATTTTTGTATAACAAAGAAGCCAAAAAAAAAAAAAAAAAAAAAAAGCCAACAACAACCGGGCGTGGTGGCGCACACCTTTAATCCCAGCACTCGGGAGGCAGAGGTAGGAGGATCGCCGTGAGCTTGAGGCCAACCTGAGACTCCATAGTAAGTTCCAGGTCAGCTTGGGCTAGAGTGAGACCCTACCTGGAAAAAAACAAAAAACAAAACAAAACAAAACAAAACCTTACTGGCTAAAAGCAACAATTTGTTATTAGACTGTCTGAATTCTGTGATGTGGTAATTCAGGCCGGTTGCAGTGGGAACGTTGTGCTGTATGAGGTCTGAGGGGAACGACTGGGGTTCGGTGAGGGGGTGGGAGACAGCTGGGGCAGGTTGGGAAATCTCTTGTTATCTCTGTATGCTGTATATACACACACATATAAGGGAAGGCATCTGTATGCACATGTATATGTGCATGTGTGTAGATATGTAAGTATGCATGTGTGTGTATATATATACATATATATATATATGTATATATATATATATATATACACATGTATGTGATAGACGTGAAGGTAGGCTTATGCTACTGTTTGGATATAAAGTTCCTTCTGAAAACATCACGTGGTGAGGGAGGCTTGGTACCCAGCTGGTGGACGCAGTCACTGAGTGCTTGCTGGTTCATGAGCACCCTGGCATAGGCCAGTGGATTAACAATTTGATGGCATCTTGTCCCTGACCCTTTCCTGTCTCCCTCTTGGCTTCTGGAGCACCGTGAGGTAAGCAGCTCTCCTCCGCTATCCTCTTCCTTCAAGGTGTGTCTCCCTTGCCATGGTCTAAAAATAGTAAATCTAACAGACCATGCAATGGAAACCTCTGAAACTATGAGTCAAATACACACACATACACACATATATATATATACACATCACTTTATTTTATTTTATTTTACTTTATTTTTTGGTTTTTCAAGGTAGGGTATCATCTAGCCCAGGCTGACGTGGAATTCACTATGGAGTCCCAGGGTGGCCTTGAACTCAGAGCGATCCTCCTACCTCAGCCTCCCGAGTGCTGGGGTTAAAGGCGTGCGCCACCACGCCCGGCTTCACTTTTTTTTTTTTTTTTAACAGCTGAATCAAACTCCGTTGTGTACATTATTTTCATCATCCAGCCATCAGCTGATGAACACAAGGGAACAGGAGACTGAGTTTGGTGTAACTTGACACAGGAAACCACAAGAGGGGAACAAAAGAGGAAGGGGAAGAGGAAACATGGAGGGTGATAGGCAGAAGGGAGCCATGTTAGGGGAGAGGGCCCAAGAAGGAATGAGAAAAGAAGGGGGAAAGGAAACAAAAACAAAAACAAAACCCTGAAAACACTATAATTCAACCTGATTCCTTGCATGCCGATGACTGAATAAACAAATAAGAGGTCAGGACCCTAGACCAGCTCAGGCGGGCCACCCCTGCACGGGGTCCTCGTACCTCGGGTGCCCATCTCCGGGTGTGCCAAGACAGGAAGGGACGATGGAGGGGCGAAGGCGCGGGCCTCTCCCTCAGCCTCGCTCTCGCTCGGAGCCTCTGTCATTTTTGTCTGGGAGGAAATGAGATCCTCCTTCTACCAGGCATTTTCTGGCTTCCTGAACCGCCCAGAGTGCGGGCTGAGGAGGGCATGAATATTTTATACACAGTCATAAAACATAATTTGTTCCTTTGAGTGAATTAGACACTGTAGTTTAAAAAAAGGAGAGAAGTTACCGTCCGTGGACCAGGAGTTCTGCATTATTTAACCCCAGCTACTGCATTACAGTCCTGGCTCGGGAGCGTCAGAGAATTCACATGACGCCCTTTGCCCACCAAGGAAGGAAGGGACATAACATCACGGAGGCCCCAAGACAGACACCCTCAACCATGGCGACCTGTGGCTCTCTACCTGGAGGAAGGGACTTGCACAGGTGACATAACCCAAAGCGGCGGGGGGGGGGGGGGGGGGGGGGGGCAGGGCTGGATGCAAACGGGGCACCTCACGTGCTATTTATAGCAAGAGGCGACGTGGAAGGGGGGTCCCGGTGGGCTTTCTGCTACTGGATGCTCCCACACCTCACCCTCCCTCCTCCCAGCTCTCTCACAGTCCCCAAGACTGGCAGGGCATGTTAAGCCCAGAATAGAAACACTCTGAGTGTGGTCATCAGACATCGCTGTCTGATCCTGCATCCCCGCTGAAATTCGGCTTTACAGGTAGTGTCTCAGAGAGGTTGTTCTTCCTACATTTTTGAGGACCCCCCACCCCTGTCCTATTTAGCAGGTGGTTTCTCTAATTTCCTTTCTTATATAATGCATAGCAAACACCTCCCCCCCCCCAATTCCTGAGGGGGAGAAAGTCATGTTCCTTTAGTGTCCATGCAAAGCAATTTACCTTTAGCTTTAGGCTATCCATCACAAACCATACCCTAGGGTTTTCTGTTCTTGTTTCTTTTATTTTTATTTATTTATTTGAGAGCAACATACAGAGGCAGATAAAGAGAGAGAGAATGGGCGCGCCAGGGCCTCCAGCCACATGCGCCCCCTTGTGCATCTGGCTGACGTGGGTCCTGGGGAATGGAGCCTCGAACTGGAGGTCCTTAGGCTTCACAGGCAAGCGCTTAACTGCTAAGCCATCTCTCCAGCCCGGCTTTCCTGTTCTTAATCATAAAACCCTTAATTAGTCTTCAGAACTTGAGAGACGTTTTATCTCATCTAGCAAATTAAATATGGAAACTTTGAAAGTATGATGTCTTTACCTGTGTCAAAGGTTCCAGGTCCATCTCTTCTGGATCATACTAAAAGAACCAATATGTCATTCCAGTAGTAGAAAACAGGCAAGGAGTATTTTCTTCATATTTCCAGAAATACCCCCAAAGTCATGTCCTTTTTTTTTTTTTTTTGCTTTTAAATTACTGACGACCTGGCCTTTGACCCTCCTTCCTCTTGTGTTTGCTATTTTGGGGTAATGTTTGCCATTAGATGGTTTGGGTCTTGCCCACCTCGCCTTCTCTTTACCACCCTATCCTCTTCCTCTCTCTCACACACACACATGCAACCATGTAGAATTTGTTCTTTCAGGGACGTGAGAAAGACAACGTTGCGGCAGGTAAAGGGAGAGGCCTGTGGGACTTGTGCATTCTTTTCCTGTCACCTGCTTAGTAACTGTGGTCGCCTGACCGGGGTAGTTTAAATAGATGACCCTTAGACTCAGGTGTTTCATCAACACTGAGCTTGCAACGTGAGCCCCTGGAGGCAGATCCCGCTACGGGGAGCTTGTCACTGCAGGCAGATCCTGGAGTCCAGCCAGAAGGTGTGTTTGGGTACAGATCTTCTGAAGCAAGCTCTGGTGAGCAGACCTAAGGGAAGCCATCTTAGGACACTTGGCCATCTTGACATTCTCAGGGAGCCACAGGAGATTAAAGATGAGCAAGAGCATTAATGACAAGAGCGAGGATTTGGTTCCAGTGAAGGCATCTGGTGTTTGCTGTCACCCTGAGGTCAAGATGGCCTGGTATTTGGTATCTGCTTCACACCTGGTGCTAACTGCAAAAATTCTGCTTTTGTCACTTCTGTTAATGCTCACACCCTTACATTAATGCTACTCTCACTTTTGGTAGAGAACCTACTCTTTTCAGGTGGCAGTGACCTTGGGATGACTCGGAAGGCACCATGGTGCTGCAAAGAAGTGACAGGAGTGCTCAGCACTGCAATATCTCTATCTCACCTTCCAAGGCTCAGGGTCTAATATGGAAGAAGTGGCGGAAAGAATGTAAGAGCCAAAGGAAGGGTAGGACTCCTTACAACGTGCTCCCCCAGACACAAAATGACCTGGATATCCATGACCTCACAGTGCCTGACACTACCTAACCAAGACCATCATAAGAGGAGGAAAAGATGATGACATTAAAATAAAAGAGACTGATTGAGAGGGGGAGGGGATATGAAGGAGAGTGGAGTTTCAAAGGGGAAAGTGGGGTGGGAGAGGGCATTACCATGTTTTTTTTTTATAATTATGAAAGTTGTTAATAAAAAAAATGAAAAAAAAATTGTGCTTTTGTAATCATGCTTGTTTGCTCTTGGTAAAGACAATTGTGGGGAGGGGTGTCTGGGTTTTTTTCAGATCAATGAAAAGGAATGTAGTTTCGGCCTTTAAAAACTCATTATAGAGGGCTGGAGAGATGGCTTAGCACTTAAGCACTTGCCTGTGAAGCCTAAGGACCCCGGTTCGAGGCTCGATTCCCCAGGACCCACGTTAGCCAGATGCACAAGGGGGCGCACGTGTCCGGAGTTCATTTGCAGTGGCTGGAGGCCCTGGTGCGCCCATTCTCTCTCTCTCTCTCTCTGTCTCTTTCTCTGTTACTTTCAAATAAATAAAAATAAACTCACTGTAGAGCTAGGATGGGGGCTGCTCTCCTCCTTGCTGCGAGGGAACAGACGCTGGCTGGCTAGCTGAATAAAGCCTCTCCTTTTCGATGTTTATTCAGGTGGTCTTCTGTTCGTTTCTGGTCTGGGACTCGCTACCATTCATTGTGGGCAAGGGTGTGGTGAGGGCAGCGTGAGCTCTGCTGCTGCCATGCTGGCTGTCGTGGGTGTTTGTCTGCTGCCCCTGTGCCCCTCTGCTTGGACCTCTGGACGGGAGCCAGCTTCCTCTGCTGCTGATGCTGCACCCCTGGACCCTGTAAGTCCGAAATAAAGTCCATTCCTGCCATAAGCTGTGTCTGGTGGGGTGTCTGTCCCAGCAACGTGGAGCCGACTGCAACAGTGACCAACACCCTCCCAGCACAGACTGCCTGATTGCTCGGTCCCTTCTCAGGCGTCTCCCCCTTCCGCTCTTTTATTGTTACTTATCAGCTAACATGACTTTGGTCTCAGTTATGCTGCACTCCTGCTTGGGTCCCTCTTTGGTGCACTGTGGGTTCAAGAAGGCTGGGTGGGTCGTTGGATCGCTGCTCTAGTCGCCCGTGCTGGGTGCGGGGGGCTGTGATCTCCCTTCCCCTGGTCTCTCTGGTGCTTGCTGGTGTTGGGGAGGCTGTGGATGGTGGTTCTAGTTCTCCCGCTGGTCCACGTGATCCTCTACCTCATGATCCGCTCCTCCACTGTTCACTGCCATTCTCCCTTCACGTTTCTGGAGTTTGCGAAGAGCTCTTGTATGAGTGGAGGATCCCCTCACCTGGCTTTTCCTGCGGCTCAAGCCAAGCCTGGCAGCTGTGGCCCCGCGGACCTGGTGCCAATGCTGCTGGAGCCGTGTCTGCCTGCCTGTGTGGGCTCTGGATGCTCTGGGTCTCTCCTACTTCTCTGCTGACATTTTCTTATATGCCTCACTTTTTAGTAGAAGACTGTAATTTGCTGTCTTTTTTTTTTTTTTTCTTTTTCTCTCCTAGGCTGCTTTGGCGTGGTTTCTATGCTCCCTTCCTTCCTTCTTTCTTTCTTTCTTTCTTTCTTTCTTTCTTTCTTTCTTTCTTTCTTTCTTTCTTTCCTTCCTTCCTTCCTTCCTTCCTTCCTTCCTTCCTTCCTTCCTTCCTTCCTTCCTTTCTTTCTTTCTTTCTTTCTTTCTTTGAGAGCAACAGACAGACAGAGAAAGAGGCAGATGGAGAGAGAGAATAGGTGCACCAGGGCCTCCAGCCACTGCAAACGAACTCCAGACGCGTGCGCCCCCTTGTGCGTCTGGCTAACGTGGGTCCTGGGGAATTGAGCCTCGAACCGGGGTCCTTAGGCTTCACGGGCAAGCGCTTAACATCTAAGCCGTCTCTCCAGCCCATGGCTAGCTTTTTCATTTTATCTTTTACAATTCTTTTGGTGTCCATGTATGTGCACTCATGCGTGTGGGGGCGTCGCACGCAGAGGCCAGCGGCTGGCGTTGAACGTCTCGTCGGCTGACTTACTGAGGCGGAGGCTCCTACGTGAATCCCGGGCTCACTGATTCGGCTTGCTCTAATCATCACTTGCCTCTGCTTCCCAAGCACTGGAGTCACAGGTGGGCTGCCACACCCACCTGTCGGGGGGGAAGATGGCTCACCCTAAATGTGGACATCCCTGTCGCATGGGCTGGGGTTCCAGACTGAACGAATGGGAGAATGCACGTGGAACCCCAGCGCTCATCTCTGCTTCCTGACTGCGGGCTCACTGTGACCAGCCACCTCCTGCTCCCGCCAGCATGTCTTCCCTGCAGAGGCGGACTGTATTCCCTTAAACTGTGAGCCAGAATGAACTCTCCTTTCCTTCAGGTGATACTGTCAGGTATTTGGCAATGAGAAAAACAACTGATGGAGCAGGCATGCCCTTGAAATGTATATTGGGGCCCCAGCTCTTCACTCACTCATTTAAAAAAAGTAATTATCTATTTATTTATTTATTTGAGAAAGGGAGGAATGGATAAACAGGCAGGTAAAGAGAGAATGGGCACCCCAGACTCTCCAGATGCTGCAGACAAACCCCAGACACGCGCACCACCTTGTGCATCTATCTGGCTTACATGGGTCCTGGGGAATTGAACCTAGGTCCATTGGCTTTGCAGGCAAGCACCTTAACCGCTGAGCCATCTTTCCAGCCCTCCTCTCTCACTCTTGTTTCCTTGGGACCTGGAGAGAATAGCCTCTTGGCACTCACTCCCCCCATGTGATGTCCTGCGCAGATACAGGGCCTCCATAAATGTAAGCACTGTAAACATTCCTTCCTTATAAGTTGGTCACTTCAGGCATTTTGCTTCAGTGATGCAAATTAACAGGCCACCTTACAGTCTTTTCTCTGTCCATTCCTGTCAGCTGTTGTCTCAGTAGCAAACAATAACCTTGTATTAGAAAACATACGGTTCTTCTTAATATGTACCGAAGAGGGAGTAATATGAGATCTCATTTTGCTCCCTTCTAACTAAATTACTTTGTCCCATGAAATCACTCACGAGGAAGCCCCAACTTTAAGTTTTGCTCTACTTTACCTTGTTTCATCCAGAGGATTTATTCCATGAAGCAAACCTGAGTGATAGCCAACCTTCCTCATGCAAAGGTATTTTACCTATTTACTTAGGGAGAGGGAGAAGCAGCTACGTCTGTCCACCCCGAAAACTCCCACTCGTGGACTTGAGCTCGTCCATTTCACCTCTTCTTGCTAAACTGGCCAGTCCTTTACTGAGCTCAGCCATATGGGTTATACGTTCTTTCCCAGAGCTGATGGTAGCTACCACATGCTGTTGCAATCTGTTTTCCCACCTCTTCCCAGATATGCAAATTTTCAATCTGCCTTCTAAATTGCCACAGGTAACAGCTTTTCAAATATTGTGCCTCTCGAGACATGAACTGCCAGGAGTGCCTTCAGGCAGGTTTATTCCTGGGCTATCATCTGGACCCGAGGCAGTGCCCTCAACTGTATTTGCCCGGAGCAACTTCTCACTGCTGGGCACTAATGCCGAGATCAACTTGGACCGACCCAATGACATCGCAGTAACGGATCAATGGTGGACACCAGAGGCCTGGACAACAGGGCTTGTGTCTCACTTGTACGGCTGTCAGCTTGGCTGCCAGCCGAGCTTCGTGTCCCCTCACTTTGAAATGTGCCTGGTAGAGCATCTGTCCACGGTCCACGTGACGCTGGTCATTGTGACTGGCAAAGAAATCACCGAGGCGCTCTCATTGGTCATTAAATATTTTGGTTTGCAAGCCACACACAAGACTTTTGCTTAACAACTCACTGGTCAGGTCCACTTGCCTGGAATCATCCAGCCACAAGTGAGCTGGAGGGTGTGGGCACATGCATTCCTAAAATTTGGGGGGCTGGAGAGATGTAAAGAGCAGAACATGTTATTGTCCCAGCAAGGAGATGGGAGGGGAAAAAAAAAGCTGACTGCCAATTTGAGGTGCTAACAGGCCCTCTTGGGACCTTCTTTGAAAGATGAGGAGTTTCTTATAGATGTATTTCTTGGCACGGAGACCCTTTTCCAAAGACTGTTGATTTCCAGGGAGCAGATGTCTAATGCATTCCTTTCCTCATATACATCTGCACTCAAGAGATAGCTGTTGGGGCCTCTCTCGTGGATTCTCAAGCACTGTGATCAACGTCACTACCTGGTAATTGACACCCTCCTCCTCATCCTTAATAACCTCAGCTTCACAGTTCATTATAAATACTACCTGTCGGCCTGGAGAGATGGCTTAGTGGTTAAGGCATTTGCTTGCAAAGCCAAAGGACCCCGGCTCAATTCCCCCAGGACCCACATTAGCCAGATGCACAAGGGGGCACGCGTGTCTGGAGTTCATTTGCAGTGGCTGGAGGCCCTGGAGCGCCCATTCTCTTTCCCTCTCTCTGCCTCTTTCTCTCTCTCTCTCTCAAATAAATAAAGTAAAAAAAAAAAAATAGTACCTGTCTATATGACAGGCCTGTGCATTTGTCCTTTCCTGTGCGTACTTGATTATTATGGGGAAAACTTAGAAGAAAGGAAAAGCTTCCAACCACTGAATGAAGAATGGGCAGGGACATTAGGGCAGAGAGCAACATTATCAAGTGGACTTCAATTAGTCTGCGGGATGACTGGCGGGAAATTCACCCTCAAAGTTCAGGACATTTGATTATCTGATTTCTCCTTAATATCACTCTTAGATGACCAAATTTGTTTGTGTGTATATGGAGAGAGAGAGAATATGAGAATGAATAAGTGTGTGCTTCCTGTCTATAATCCCAGCACTGGGTGACTAAGGTAGAGGATCACCGTCACTGTAAGACCAGCCTGGACTACACAGTACATTCCGGGTCATCCTGGGCAACAGTGAGAGCCTGCCTCAAAAAAAAAAAAAAAAAAAAAAAAGGGAAAAAGAGAGAGAGAGAACGAGGAACAAAATGATAATAGCAAAAGCTGGTTGCAAAGTAGAGACTTATCTAACTGTCCACTTTTCTCCTCTAGGTTTCCTAGGATTCAAAGGTTTCTTCCCACATAGTGCCAGCAGAGACAATGGGGAAAAGTTACATATATATATATATACAGTAGAAATAGCGCAGGCTTTGAGGGCAAAGAGGGAGAATGAGGTAATGGGAAGAGGAAGCTGGGGCCTGTGGATCGTGACTTTCTTTGATCAGAACAACTCCCACACAGGGCAGGGTGCAGAGCTAAAGCCCGGGTGTGAGCCTTGCCCAGAGACCAGGCGTCAGGATAGGGGCATAGCGTCACATTCTGACTTACCACCCCTGCTTCCAGCTGGCTCCGACAGGTTGGCACTCCACAGGTGTGGGTGATGCTTCCTAGGGAGGGCATATCTTCATGCACACACAGGTGAGGCTCAGCAAGAACAGACTGTTGACTGCTTACCCCTGTCCTCACAGCAGGACCTGGGTGGGGACTGTGCCTGGAGAAGAAGAAACTCCAGAGGTCACTTGGGGGAACCACTGTCTTTCCACAGCTGCTGGGATAAAAACACACACATACACACACAGAGACACACACACACACAGAGAAAGACACATACAGAAAGAGAGACAGAGAGAGACACACATACACAGAGAAACACACACACAGAAAGAGACACACACAGAAAGAGAGACACAGTGAGACACACACACACACACACACACACACACACACACACACAGAAAGAGAGAGAGAGCAAAGTAACATCAAATAAAATGAAACCTGGACAATCAGAATGATCACTTGTATACTTGAGATCAGTACAGTTTTTTTTTTTAATTATTTATTTATTTATTTGAGAGCGACAGACACAGAGAGAAAGACAGATAGAGGGAGAGAGAGAGAATGGGCGCACCAGGGCTTCCAGCCTCTGCAAACGAACTCCAGACGCGTGCGCCCCCTTGTGCATCTGGCTAACGTGGGATCTGGGGAACCGAGCCTCGAACCGGGGTCCTTAGACTTCACAGGCAAGCGCTTAACCGCTAAGCCATCTCTCCAGCCCTCAGTACAGTTTTTGATCTGGGGCTGAAGTCACAGTATAAACAAGCCAGGCGTGGTGTTGCATGCGTGTAATCTCAGCACTTGGAAAGTGGAGGCAGGGGGATTAAAGACCAAATCAAGACCAAATAAAATATAGTTGAAGGCGGGGGGTTGCTGGAGAAGGTGGCTTAACAGTTAAGGCATTTGCCTGCAAAGCCAAAGGACCCTAGTTCGATTTTTCAGGACCCATGTAAGCCAGAGGCACAAGGGAGCACATGCGTCCAGAGTTCCTTTGCAGTGGCTGGAGGCACTGGCACACCCATTCTCTCTCTCTCTCTCAAATAAATAAATAAAATATATTTTTTAAAAAGTTCAAGATTGCCAGGCGTGGTGGTGCATGCCTTTCATCCCAGCACTCAGGAGGAAGAGGTAGGAGGATTGCTGTGAGTTTGAGGCCACCCTGAGAGTACGAAGTTAATTCCAGGTCAGCCTGGAACAACGTGAGACCCTACCTCGTAAAACAAAAACAAAAACAAAACAAAACAAAAAAAGTTCAAGATCACCCTAGGCTACATGATGCGTTCAAGACTAGTCTGGGATACCTTGTGAAACCCTGTCATAAACAAACAAATGAACAAACAAACATAGCTAGGCATGGTGGTTCACCTCTGTAATCCCAGCACTTGGGAGGTGGAGGCAGGAGGACCAGGCGTTCAAGGTGATCCTTGACCACATGGTGAGTTTGAGACCAACCTAGGCTACATGAAACCCTGTCTCAAAAAACAGCAACGGGCTAGAGAGATGGCTTAGCTGTTAAACACTTGCCTGTGAAGCTTAAGGACCCCGGTTCGAGGCTCAATTCCCCAGTTCCTATGTAAGCCAGATGCACAAGGAGGCACGTGCATCTGGAGTTCGTTTGCACTGGCTGGAGGCCCTGGCACGCCCATTCTCTCTCTGTCTGCCTCTTTCTCTCTCTGACTGTCTATCGCTCTCAAATAAATAAATAAATGAATAAATAAAAACAGCAACTACCTCTCACCCCCAGAAATAACAGAATTGTAAGTGATTATCAGTGATATGCCACATTTTATGTGCTCATCTTGTTTGTCACATACCTCCAGGTGTCTGTATTCTCTTTCTAGGAAACTTTAGTGCTATAGTTTTAAAAATATTCTTGGCTTTTTTTTTCTTTTTCCTTTCCTTTCCTTTCCTTTCCTTTCCTTTCCTTTCCTTTCCTTTCCTTTCCTTTCCTTTCCTTTCCTTTCCTTTCCTTTCCTTTCCTTTCCTTTCCTTTCCTTTCCTTTCCTTTCCTTTCCTTTCCTTTCCTTTCCTTCCCTTCCCTTCCCTTTTCCCTTCCCTTTTCTCTTCCCTTTCCTTTTCCCTTCCCTTCCCGTCCCTTTTCCCTTCCCTTTCCTTTTCCTTCCTTCCTTCCTTCCTTCCTTCCTTCCTTCCTTCCTTCCTTCCTTCCTTTCTTTCTTTTTTTAAAATTTTGAAGTAGGGTCTCACTCTAGCCCAGGCTGACCTGGAATTCACTATGTAGTCAGTCTCAAGGTGGCCTCAAACTCATGATGGTTCTCCTACCTCTGCCTCCCAAGTGCTGGGATTCAAAGCATGTGTCACCATACCCGGCAGCTTGAAATACTTTTAAAATTCATCATTTGTGTACTTCTTGTCCATATTCCATACCCGAATCAACAGCCACTGCCTTGATGTCTTCGTTTACATGTTTAATTTGCCTCTCCAATTTCACATGTCTAAAAATGAGGTCTTGATGGGATCTCAACTTGTTTAACCCTTCACCTTCCCTGTCTTGATAGATGGCACCATGAACTCGGCTCAATGCACAAAGCAATCCCTGACGTATTCCTTGCTTATTTCTCATGAGCCATGGATTGGCAGGTGGTCCTGCAGATCCTGCCTCCTACAGTCCCCTCCCACCTACCCCTCCTCGCCCTGCTTACCCTAGTCCAGGGGGCCACCAGGTTTTCTTCCCTGGTCTTTTCATTTCTTCTCTTGTGCCTTTGTCATTCCCTCTGATGTCGCACTTGATGGAACACACAGAATCACTCTCCTCAACTCGAGGGCCCTTATTCGTTTGACGTGGCACGTAAGACTAAACCCCTCGCCTTGTGAGATCTGACTGCTTGCTGCTTCCAGCTTGCGGCCTCTCCACGAGCTTTCAACACCTGTGACCCAGGTGCTCCAGGTATTTTGTGCTTGTCTGCCCAGAACGCTTTCTTCCTGCTGGTTAGCTCCATCGTCCGTCCATTCTCTCTCTGAATCTTTGGTTGAACTATTGCTTCGTCCGGGGAAACTGTAATAGTTACTTTTCTTGTTGCTGTGACAAAAATACCTGGCAGAGTGGAAATCAGCTGCCTTTTAATTGGACTGGAGGCCTGCTCCATGGGAAGGAATACATCTCTGATACTGAGAACTTAAAACAGGGGTACTCATGAGCCCTAGGGGTATAACGTCTCCTGCTGTCTGGCTAAATGTATATACTATGCTCATCGAACTGCCAAGTAAGCACTTCTCTTAATGTTCATACCCTTATATTAATATTAGAGAACCTTCTCTTTTCAGATGGCAGTGACCTTGGGATGACTCGGAAGGCATCATGGTGCTGGAAAGAAGTGACAAGAGTGCTTAGCACTGTAATATCTCGATCACACCTTCCAAGGCTCAGGGTCTAATGCGGAAGAGGTGGCAAAAGGAATGTAAAAGCCAAAGGAAGGGTAGGACTCCTTACAACATGCTCCCCCCAGACACAAAATGGCCTGGATATCCATGACCTCACAGTGCCTGACACTACCTACACAAGACCCTCATCATAGAAGGAAAAATGATGACATCAAAATAAAAGAGAGACTGACTGAGAGGGGGAGGGGATATGATGGAGAGTGGAGTTTCACAGGGGAAGGTGGGGGGAGGGAGGGCATTACCATGGGATATTTTTTATAATCATGGAAGTTGTTAATAAAAATTTGAAAAAAAAAGTACCTGACAGAAGGCAACCTTTGTTTGGACGCCCAGTTTGAGGGCAGAGATGGTTCCAGCAGGGGTGTGAGGCAGCAGGCTGCCTTGCCTCAGCAGTCAGGAGGCGAGAGAGTTGCATGCTGGAGCTCAGCTCCATTTCTCCTATCTATTCCTTCTGTGATTCCAGCCCAGGGGCTGGGGCCACCTACATTCGGGACAGGTCTTTTCTCCTCGGCTAAACTTCTCTAGAAATCCCTTCACAGGCGTGCCCAGAGACGTGTTTCCTAGGTGACTGTGAATCCAGTCAAGTTTCCCTTGAAAGTTTTCCCATGAACTTTTCAAGGTGTACACTCTCACCCTTGTTTCTTTCTGACACGCGCCTCGCTGATTCTTGTCCGAGGGTTAGTACGGTGAGCAAATAACCTTCATTGTGTGCATTCAGCATTTTCAGCCGAGGATGGAATGGGTTTGCTGCTAACTGCTCAGCACTTCGGCCATGGTGAGCGCCCATCTCTAGTCACTGTACTACCCTGGTCCAAGCCACCATCGTCTTTTCTCCTGATTTGCAATTTCCTGGTCTTTAAAAGCCGTTCAAAATATTGCCAATGAAACGATCGAATAAATGACCCCCACGATCATCCCAAACAAATGCGTTGACATGAAGGAGGAGCTCAATGACTGCTGGAGAAGTGACCGTCCGGCCACTGGCAGTGGCAGTAGTGTCCACAGACAGAGTTGAGCCTCGACTCTTCCTTCACCTGGGCACTGGCACTTCTGAAGTTCTGATCTTTTGTATTTTTGTTTATTTGTTTATTTGAGAGCGATAGAGAGAAAGAGGCAGATAGAGAGAGAGAGAATGGGTGCACCGGGGCCTCCAGCCACTGCAAACGAACTCCGGACGCGTGCGCCCCCTTGTGCATCTGGCTAACATGGGACCTGGGGAATCGAGCCTCGAACCGGGGTCCTTAGGCTTCACAGGCAAGTGCTTAACCGCTAAGCCATCTCTCCAGCCCTCTTTTGTATTTTCCATCCATCCTTAGTGCATGCTTAGGAGGAACGGTCTGGGCAAATGGTTTTTCCTTAGGCTAAGAAATAAGTCTATTTCCCAAAAGAACTAAAAGCAGAGCTCTGATTCAGAAATTTGCTCATGGCTTTTTGCCTCCCAGGGGAACCTGCCGTGTACAATGAAGTCTTTCTTGGGGGCACATGTGATGTGGAGGTAACCGCAAACATCAGGCCTGCCTGTAGGATGGTATGCGGTACCAGTCGGCCACACCAGGATACTCCAAACAGGCGCCGGCCACCACCCTTGGCTGTGCATCTTGCTGTAGGATGCTCTTGCCTCCCCACAATGCTGTTGTGAAATTACTGACCTAGTCAACAACTGCTTGAACAAAAGTGGCAACGATGAAAATGAACATGAATAACAATGAATAATTCATTATAAACGTTGAAAACAAAACCCAAAGAATCATGGGCAAGTCAATTTACAACCCCAGGAAATAATTGCAGCTAATTGGACAAGGGTGAAGGTATTGTGTTTATTTATTTGTTGTTTTTTTTTTTCCCCTTTGAATGAAGCGACTTTCGTGTGAAGTCTAAATTACTTAATTACATATCCTGCAAATGGAAAAAAACGATGGACTGGGTAAATGCAGTATGCTTGCTTTCTTGCCCTTTACTGAACTGAACTGGGGGAGGAGAGGGAGGGCAGACCCACAGCATGGAAGGGAATCAGGCCACTGCGTGGTGGACCCGGAGAGAATGCGGTGGGTATTACAATCAGCTTCTCTGTTACCCTCTGCCCTCCACTTGACTTCTACTGTGCGCGCCCAGCAGTCCGAGCTCTCTCCTTGCCCTCCTCCCCTCTGGGAGAATCACTGTGGTTTTAAAACACTTTTGCAGAGCTGGGACGATGGCTCAATGGTTAAAGGCGCTTGCTTGTAAAGCCTGCTGGCCCTGTTCAATTCCCAAGCCACCCAGGTAAGCCAGATGCAAAAAGTGGCCTTGCGCCGCCCCTCCCCCACACTCACATACACTTAAATGAATCAATAAAAATAAATAACACTTTGTGCAACGTAAGAATCTATCTACACGTGCATCTTGTGGTTTGAGGACCTTCATGTGGCATTTCTCATCCTCATCCTCATCCTCAACAAACTCTGGTGCACAAGCCACTACAACCACGTTATTGTCAGCCAATGCACGGTGGCCATTTGGAGGAAGAAGGGGGACACTGAGGCTCAGAGACGTCCATAGCTAGCTACCTGTAGGGGGCGCTCTGCAGAGATCAGCCGAGTGCCCGCTGCTCGCCAGTGACCGGGGAAACACTGTGGCCTCTGGCAGAAATGGATGGCGAGTCACCTGACCTGGAAAGAGGTAGAGGAGGAGGAGGAGCCCAGAGCTCCTGAGCAGCCAACTTGGCCCTGTCCAAATCCTGCCAGATGAGTCTGGAGAAACACCTACAATGATCTGGGTACATTTTAGCTGTTCAAAGAAAATTTTCCTTTTTTTTTTTTTTTTTTTATTCGACAGTCTAACCTACCCGCTCTCCATTCACCTTTTTTTTTTTTTCTTTTTCCCTCCCTCACGTTCCTTGGCAGAAATAAGCAGAAATCTCAGGTGCATTTTCATGGAGCCCAGGGACGGAGAAGATTCCGAAGGGCATTTCCCTGGATATTAGGGTACTTTGTTGCTACCATTTTCTTCATGGGGGCTGATGGCTGTGGGATGCGCTTCAGTGGGTTTCCCAACCCTATCACCTTACCCAGGAGAGCCGCAGACCCCACCTTACCATTACAAGAGGTAGATTTGGGGGGAGGGGAGAGGTGGGAATTAACCTAGGGATACAATGTTATTTGGGAGCTCAAGACATTTCAAAATTACGTCATCCCCCCTTCCCTTGACCAGCAGCTGTTGGGAGAACCTGGCAAACGTGTGTCTGTAAATACAGAAGATAACAACGGGTTATTATTTCTCATTAAATATACTTGGAGGGGAGGAACCACGTTCTGTCTGTCTGGAGAGGAGTTAAGTTGGGGGGGTGGAGGGGGGAAAGGGGTGTGATTTCTTACTGATCGTATATACTGTGAACCGAAACGAGACAAGCCGATTGCACGGGTGTGTGTGTGTGCGTCGGGGGTGGGTGTGGTATTGGGGTACGGGCGCTCATTTGTGGGGTGCATGCGTGTGAATGGTGGGAAAGCCAGAGGCGTGCCAGGAGAGCGCGGGAAAGATTCCTGGGGAGGGCGGAGGGGGGGTGGGAGGGAGACACGTGTGCGTCTCTTTGCACGGGCGCCCCCCCCTTCCACCCCGGCTGGGTGAGGGGTGTGATGTGGGAGTGGGGTGGGAGGGGGCAGCGGGCGGGGCCTGCCACGTCACTCGGAGTGAGTGCAGGGGAGGAAGGGCGGAGGAGAGGCGAGCGGCGGCGGCGGCGGCTGCAGCCGAGGCTCCAGACCGCGCGGGGAGGTGAGTCCCCCGCGCTCGGGCGCCCGGGGCCGCGCCAGGGGTCCCTCCGCCGAGGCCGATGGAGCAGCTCCCGGGGAGACGGTGGCGACGGGAGCCGCGACCTTAGCCGGACCGAGCCGGACGGTGGACGCTGGGCAGAGGCGGAGGCCGAACCGGGAGGGTGGTGGTGGTGGGGGGTGAGGGCAGGAGTCTTTGGCGAGCCGCGGGGAGGCGCATCTGGCTTTTTTTTTTTTTTTCTTTTCCTGAACCAGCCGCGCTCCCCGGGGTCTCGGGCGGCTGCAAAAGCGCAGTGGGGGCTGGGAAGAGCCAGGCGAGGTGGAGGGAGGACCCTTTGCGTCCCGGAGACCCATCTCGGGCACCCCGAGGTGTGTTGGGGTGGCGGGGAGGGAGGAGGTGAAGCCTCGCAATCTTTGCGCACAGCCAGCGAGCTCCACGCGCGCCAGTTTGCGGGTGCCAAGGCGGAATCCCCGTGAAGCTCCGAGCACGGAGAGGCGCGGCCGCTGGGGCTGCTGCTGCTGCTGGAAGACCCCCTCCTCAAACCTCCCCGTACCCCACACCCCATCACACCCACCCACCCAATCCTCGGCGGTGCCCAGATCACCTCGCAGACCACCTAGACAGGCGGGAAGCGGCCCGGGGCTCCCCGAGAAGCCGGGTGAGGTGGGAACGCGAGCCGCAGGCTCTCTCCGGACGACGCCGAGCTCCCGTGCGCACCGCGGCCAGCGGCGCGCGGCGGTGGCGGCGGCCGCGGGGACATGAGATCCGAGAAGTCGCTGTCGCTGGCGGCGCCGGGGGAGGTCCGCGGACCCGAGGGGGAGCAACAGGATGCGGGAGACTTCCCCGAAGCCGGTGGTGGTGGCGGCGGCGGCGGTGGCTGCTGCAGCAGCGAGCGGCTGGTCATCAACATCTCCGGGCTGCGCTTCGAGACGCAGCTGCGCACCCTGTCTCTGTTCCCCGACACCCTCCTGGGGGACCCCGGGCGCCGCGTGCGCTACTTCGACCCCCTGAGGAACGAGTACTTCTTCGATCGCAACCGGCCCAGCTTCGATGCCATCCTGTACTACTACCAGTCCGGGGGTCGCCTGCGCAGACCCGTCAACGTGCCCCTGGACATCTTTCTGGAAGAGATCCGTTTCTATCAGCTCGGGGAGGAGGCCCTGGCGGCCTTCCGGGAAGATGAAGGTTGCCTGCCCGAAGGTGGAGACGAACAGAAACCGCTCCCTTCCCAGACTTTCCAGCGCCAGGTCTGGCTGCTCTTCGAGTACCCGGAGAGCTCGGGGCCAGCCCGGGGCATCGCCATCGTGTCCGTGTTGGTCATCCTCATCTCCATCGTCATCTTCTGCTTGGAGACCTTGCCCCAGTTCCGTGCGGATGGTGGGCGAGGCGCGAGCGGAGACGGGAGTGTGAGCCGCGTGTCCCCGGTGTCCAGGGGGAGTCACGAAGAGGAGGAGGAGGAAGAGGACTCCTATTCATTTCATGCTGGCATCCCCCCTGGGGGCATGGGGACGGCGGGCTCCTCTTCACTCAGTACCCTTGGGGGCTCCTTCTTCACAGACCCTTTCTTCCTGGTGGAAACTCTATGCATCGTCTGGTTCACGTTCGAGCTCCTGGTGCGCTTCTCCGCCTGCCCCAGCAAGCCGGCCTTCTTCCGGAACATCATGAACATCATTGACCTGGTGGCCATCTTCCCTTACTTCATCACCTTGGGCACCGAGCTGGCGCAGCGACACGAGCCCGTGAGCGCAGGCGCCGGCCAGAACGGGCAGCAGCAGGCCATGTCCCTGGCCATCCTCAGGGTCATCCGCCTGGTCCGGGTGTTTCGCATCTTCAAGCTCTCTCGTCACTCCAAGGGGCTGCAGATCCTGGGCAAGACCTTGCAGGCGTCCATGAGGGAGCTGGGGCTGCTCATCTTCTTCCTCTTCATCGGAGTCATCCTCTTCTCCAGCGCCGTCTACTTCGCCGAGGCCGACGACGACGATTCGCTCTTCCCCAGCATCCCCGATGCCTTCTGGTGGGCGGTGGTCACCATGACCACCGTGGGCTACGGAGACATGTACCCCATGACGGTGGGGGGCAAGATCGTGGGCTCGCTGTGCGCCATCGCCGGGGTCCTCACCATCGCCCTGCCCGTTCCTGTCATCGTGTCCAACTTCAATTATTTCTATCACAGGGAGACCGAGCAGGAGGAGCAGGGCCAGTACACTCACGTCACTTGTGGACAGCCCGCACCAGACCTGAAGGCCACTGACAATGGACTTGGCAAGCCGGACTTCTCTGAGGCCCTCCGGGAACGTCGGCCCAGCTACCTTCCCACACCACATCGCGCCTATGCCGAGAAAAGGATGCTCACCGAGGTCTGACGGTGAGGGCCCCGGGCCTGCAAGGGAAAGGGGAGCTCCGAGCTAGCCACCTCTCGGGCTTCCTTCTCATCCTCACCAGTCTTGTCCTAGCTCCAGCTTACTTCACACTCCCGCCCGCCACCCAGGACATGACATCCTGGGCCAAATAAACTCCCGGATCGTAGACCATTGTTGCTTGACTCCCGCGTTCACGGATTTAGCCAACTAAGTGTCATTTTAGAAATCTCAACGGTGCCACTCAATCATGCCCATCTCTCACGTGGGTGAGATATGCATCCTCTCAGACCTTCTCCCTAGACTGATTTTTTCTTCCCCCAAGCCTGGTACTTGTAATATTTCTAGGAGTGATGACGTCACAAGGACGGAAGCCAGCCACACACCTGGGTCCACCCTTCCTTGAGTTCCCTTGGCTCTGGGGCCATGCGTCTTTCTGAGCTTCTGGCCACTTGGTCCCTGGTGGAAGCCGGGGGATGGAAGTAGTACATAGCTTGCCATTTAGTCCAGAGCCCTGTGCCGTCTGAGCTCACCTGGCAGGGGCCCTGCGTAGAGCTGGCTAGCTCTCACCCTCAAAGATGCCCACGTGTGATCTGGACGGAACCAGAGAAGATGCAATTCACCTGGACCACGCGAAGGACGTGAGGGTCAGGCGTGAACCTGAGGGGGGGCCAATGGATTCTTCCCAGCGTGGCCTGGCCCAGGAGACGCCTGGCTGCCCTTTGGGCCGCATTCTCCTCTCCACTCTGATCCCTTTCTCTCTTGAGCTTCCGGGAATGCTCCTTCTCAGAGCCTGATACTCTGTGTAAGTGCCTTCCTGCGCCCAGGAACTGGAAAAGACAACCACAGAGTCAGACAGGCTGGACAGAGGTCAGTGACTACCGAGCGCACACACAGGTGACACAGGTGCCCCTTGGGGCAGAGGGACACTGCTGCAGATGGCAGTCTGCTCTCCATCAGCTTCCCCCATCCTCACTTTGCCTTCCTGGGAATCTGGCCTTGGTTTGCATCTAAAGGCTTTCCAAACCCTCCCAGTTTTCAACCTGCAGACAGGTGAGTGTGCGCACTGGACACTATTCTACGTTTCTTCACAGGCCGTGGCATGTGGGCTCGTGACGGGAATAAACGGTCTCTTGGCTGACAAGCCCCGCTCTTAGGAGGTGTTGCTGAGCCAAGCAGACGTTAGCCAGCTCTGTCCCTTTCCCGGAGCTCCAGCTGCTCTGAGCGATAAGGGAACTCCGCAGTTCCCACCTGGACCAAGCCATCTTCCTCCCTGTAAGCCTCCCCCCACCCCACCGCTGCTCTCTGCCCTGTGTACCCCTCCCCTGATACCACTGCCATCCGGTCTTTCCCCTTCGAATAACTAACTGTGACGTGCTGGTCTCAGCATCTATGGGTGCAGCCCTGAAACCGAAAGGACTGTTAACACGTTTTTAATCTTATATCTATGCTTTAAGGCTCTTTGATGGGAATAAATTTAAGCAGATTATTTTCTCAAAGAGTAAACTTATGGGGGACGGCCCTCGAGGGGTGAACTTGAGAGGCAAGCGTGGCTTCTGTGGGTGCTGGGACACAGTCTGGATTTTGCCACAGCTTTACAGGGTTAACTTTGACGTCATAGTCCCTCTTTGTGCCTCAGTTTTCCGACCCATTAAATGGGAACATTGATGTCTTCCCCCTCCCTACCTCATGGGGAATTGGTAATAAACTCACCCAGGGAGGCAGGGGAGACGCTATGCAAATGTACGGATTATGGCAATGGGTTTGACATTCAGTCCGTTATCCTGCCTCCCTGTCTCCCAGAGAGGCAAGGCCTTCTCCCAGAAATTTCTGCCTTGGATCCAAAGCCGGAGAATCGATGGTTATGGACCTGTAGCGCCCTAACTCTTCCTTGGTTTCCCCAGGCTGGGCCTCCATCTTTTCGCTTACCCTTCAGGATGGAGGGTCCCAACATAGGCCTTGTGTGTGTGTGTGGGGGGGGGGGTTTCCTTCCCATACTGGAGGTCGCTTTGACTGGGAGCTCCCGACCTTGACAGGGTAGGAGGCAGAGGTGTTTGTGATTCCAAAACCTATGCCAAAGCCAGAACATGTTATTTTTCCCAATCTTTTCAGTTACTCCCAAGCCCACCCTAGTGGCCAAAGGGATGCCCTTGGCTGAGGGGCACTATGGGGCCATGCATGCATGAGTGAGTGTGTGTGCGTGTGTGTGTGTGTGTGTGTGTGATCCTCATCGTTGTCCCTGTCCTTAAGCAAACATTGCCTTGTCAAGTCAGAACATGCCTGAAAGTACAAGGTTTGTGGAGAGTCAGGCTCTCCGGGGACTCTGGTTGCCGTAGCAACCTTCCAGACTGTTCTATCTTCTGGTTTGGGCATCAAGGGAGAACAGACTACAGATTCCCAGCTTCTCAAATGGGAGCACCCCTTTCCTGTCGGTGTAGAGGTTGGAGGAACCCAGGACAAGGACTCAAGGACCTTGGAGGGTGTGGAGGACATGAGTCCGTTAACACTTCTTCCCTGGACTTTTCTGCATGGTTCCCCACCGGGTCCTTGAAGCTGCCTCACCTTAGCGACACCCCCCCCCAAATCTTCAGAAACTCTGATGCTAAGAAACTGTCCAATTAAGCAGACATCAACGGGTGACACTTTTCAGAAGGAGCCCTTGGAGTAAGGACGGCGTCTTCCTCCTGTGGCAGCCAGGCTAAGCTTCGAGGAGAGTGACACCATTCTGAGGTGTCATAGCAGTTTTTTACCCCCTCATATACGGGCTCTTCCCAGCTCTAAGCCAGACTACGAAGGCAGAAACTGCAACACTGTGGCCCAACTTAGTTTCGGTGAAGACCACCCCCCCCGCCTGACTCTAAGCTGCCACTCTGTGACCCGGGAGAGAGACCGTGTCCACTGCTGCAATGGCTGCGGTGGGATCCCAGCGGCCAGGGGAGGCGAAGTCCCAGCCGTCAGGATAAATGACCCGAGCCAGCGGGGCCTCCCAGAGGACCTCGTGGGACTGCCAGCCTCAGCCTGGAGTGAGGATGTTCTGCCTGCCAAGCAGCCAGCCCCAGAGGAGCAAGGGACAGCTGGCCATCTTTGCACCTGAGGTAGGTTCCCCTGCAGGGGAATTTCATGCCTGACTCGGTCCTCAGTGAGAGGTCCCGTGTGGGTGGGAAGCGGGGTTTCCCGACTGCCTTTCCTGATATGTGTGGTTCCTTCTGCCTCCGTGGGCTCTGGTCTCCTATCCCTTTCTCTCCTCTCAAGGGTGCCTCTCCTCCTGTCTTTCTTCTTACCATCTCTTTTTCTCTTTCCCTTTTTTTTTTTCCTTTCTCACTTCCAATTTGCTGGTCTATCCCAGCTCTACTGTTTGAACTTAACTCTCCCATGGCCGGTGGACTTGTAACTCCCCACCGTGCCCCATGACCTCCATCAGAGACGGTCCCCACCCTGTCCCCACCCCCCCCCCTGGACTGGCAGGTGACTGTCCGTCTTCCACTGCACACAAAGGAGTCAGCCAAGGATGTCGGTTTCCCTCTCTCTCTCTTTCCACCTTTTGGTTCTTGGGGGCCATCCATGGCGTTGCTGTCAATGCCACACCTTAAAGAGCCGTGACCCAGGGTTTTGCTGAGAAGGCAGGCCTGCGGGTTGAGGCACACTTCTGTGTCCCCGCGATCTGGGTACACCAGGCTGACCTATCAGTGGGGAGAGAGCGTTTCACTTAACTAGGGAACATGGCATGCTGTGAGGTTAGAAAAATAGCTTCCAAACATTTCTTTAGCATGAGCATATATGGATAAAGGGAACACAGAGGAAGGGGGTAGAGATGCTGGCTACATATATGATCGGTAGAGAGAGAACATGTTTAAGTCTGGCATATAACACTGGAGTATATGCCCCCCTCCACCCTAAGATCCTGGAAGAGGGGATCAAGGCAAAGGAAGTAGAAATAGTAACGCAGAGAAAATTGGAGAAGGCTGAAGATTGGAGTCAGCCTAGAAAAAGCCTTGTCTCAGGCCAGGCTTGTTTTCTGCTCTTTATGTGAAGGATCGGGTAGGCCTGGCTGGCTCTCCTGTGCTCTGAGGGCAGAACAAGAGGAAAAATCCATCATCCCCAGTGGTTTAAAGTATCAGGGGAACACCGCTTGATGTGGAACACTGAGAGTAGCTTGCCATTTCATGAGGAGAATGTATGGACCGGAGCTTTTGTTTTTATTTATTTACTTTTGGTTTCATGAAGTAGGGTCTCACTCTAGCCCAGGCTGACCTGGAATTCACTATGTGCTCTCAGGGCAGCCTCGAACTCACGGCGATCCTCCTACCTCTGCCTCCCGAGTGCTGGGGTTAAAGGCGTGCGCCACCATGCCCAGCCAGCGCATCTTTAGCTGGAGGTCTGGGAGCCTATGGTGGGATTCCACCCATAGCAAAAACATCATGGCAACCCACAGAGGCTGATGACCAGTCCATTTAAACTAGCCCCGGAGGACTTCTGAAGGCGGCATGATTATTCTAAAAAGGACATGACTACAAATTAACCCAAAATATTGAATTGGTGGCCAGAAAGATATGAATCTAATAACCTGGCATTTTTCACCCTGAGCTGGGGCCAAAAGGCTTAAAGGTAGGGAGGGCATCTCTAAGGATGGGCCACATTGAATCTCGGTTGGAATGACGACCTTTTGCCACATAGGGACACTAGAGCTTTCACACAGCCACTCCTGGCTGTCACCATGAGCTGATGTGTGTGTTGTGTTGGTTTGAACCAATAAATTCTAGTGGAGTTTGCTTGGTCTATGTTTCTATAAGGACATGCCAAGTAATTGCTTGGGAAAGTACAGAGCGTAATTAGCACAAACTAATCATGGTGTGATGGGCGTCATTTATCAGACAGGCGTCGGGCGGTGGGTTTGTTCAAAGCGCTTACACTTCCTTGCTCCAAACATACCAGTCCTACAACCCTTCCCCCACCCCCAAAGGCGATCAATACCTACCCCTGTTAAACTGTGGGAGCCAAGTTGCTTTTTCTGTGATCCCTCCCAACCACTTCCTGATGCCATCAGGCACCCTTAACAGCCCTATGATGAGAAGCCAGCAGTCCCTGGTGCTTTGGAGAAACGGAGATGATGGGAGCTGACAGCTTTCATTTACTTACTACATCTCTGTTCTGGTCTCCCTTTTCTTGCCTGGTGCCCCATCCCCCCTCCTCCCCGGGGGCGCTTTTCCAGGTGCCACCTTCCAGTACACGCGCCTGTCTTCCTCTCTCTGTTGGCTGAGGCATTGCTTCGGGCAGTATTTCTATCACCTTACATCTCAGGTGTCCATGCCAAGATAGGTCCCTGGGGAACGTCGCTCTCCCTGGGGCAGTCTGGCTGGAACTGCCACCCAGCTCTGATTGGCGCTGACTCGGTGTCACTGCCCGGGGAAGGAAGGCGCGCCCTCATTCTGATGTGCCATCATCACTTAGCCGAGGAAGGGACATGAACGCGTTCTGCCCTGGGTCGCTCTGGCTGCATGGTTGGTGTGGGGGGTGGTCTCATGGCCCAGTGAGGCCTGGCGCGGGAGCCGGGGAGGGAGGACACGTCTTCCCAGACGTGGGCCACTGGGTTGAGGACAGATGGGAGCCTCGTTTCCATGTCGCTGGGTTTCCCTGATGAGCCACTTTCCTGTTCTGGGCTATGGAGCCCTGTGGGACTAGAGAGCCTGTCCTGCTTTTCCTGTCCCTTTGCTTTGAAGCGAGAAAGTGGCTCACCTGGCCTCTTTGTCCTCATACCCTTGTCCACATGGTGCCCTGGGGTGGGGGTATGGTGGTACCTCTTGAGAGGGTCTCTCCACTGTAACTCTCATTCCCACAAGTGAGAAAGAAGCCTGGCCCATAGATGGTAAACACCATTCTCCTGGGCATAACCTTGACCTTATTTTGGGACCTAGGTCTATTGGGGTTTATGGCACATTCCCCCCACCCCCAAACCACAGCTCTATCACTGTTACTATGGAGAGACTTTTCCCTTAGTCAAGGTCATGAGCTCGGCAGATAGGCTTCTCCTCCTCCCTCCCCAACCCTCCAGGAGAGCATTCTGGAACCTTCCAAAGCCTCTGCTGCAGCTGCAAGGGGTGCAGACAGACCCGGGCCCTTCCCTGAGAGCCAAGCCAGCATTTCAAGAGGAGACTGCAGCGGCCGAGTCTTCCCGGGCTGCTATTTTTGACATGCCAGCTCTTCTCCCTGGGCCTGACAAGCTTCTGTCTCCAGGAGACAGACAGGCGTGCCCGTGGCTGCGAGAGAGCCCGCGGCGTGGGACAGTCCTGCCGCTGGGCTGCAAGGGCAGGGCGACGGGTTGTGTCCCCGTCTTCCTTCACCTCTGGAAAGCTGGGGACGGCTGGCATGCCCAGGCCTTGGGCTGGGGGCCCCCCACCTTTCCAGGGGGATGCTGACCCTTTCTATGCCACCTCCCTAGAGGCCAAGAAGTCCCAATGGATCCCCGTCCCTCACAAACCCACTCATGGCAGCCCAAGCTTTGGAGCAAACTGGTGAAGACCCCAGGGCACTGGTTCAGATCTTTTCCTTACTGTGTGACCCCCAGCAGCTGTGAAACTGTTTCTTGCCTCAGTTTCCCTCTTTGTCACACGGGTGTGGGGGGGGGGTTGTGATAGCACTGATCTCACGGGATGTTCTGAGGGTTAAGTTGGTTAATGCATGCCGTGTTTTAAAGGAGTCAGCGCTGTTTAAAGACTGGCTATCTTAAGCCGGGAGTGGTGGCGTACGCCTTTAATCCCAGGCCTCGGATCGCTGTGAGTTCGAGGCCACCCTGAGACTACATAGTGAATTCCAGGTCAGCCTGGACTAGAGTGAAGCCCGACCTTGAAAAGCAAACAAAACAAAACAAAACAAACAAAAAGATTGGCTATCTTGATCATTATGTTCCTACAGTGGAATGAGCTAGCTAGCCTCTATCCCCGCATCCTTGTCCGTATCTGCAGCTGCCTCCACCCCCTGTGTCTGCAAATAATGCACCTGTCCCTTCCTCACTGTTTGTATCTGCCTCCGGATCGACACCTGTATTGACATTCGTTCGCGTCTGCGCCGAGGTCTGTCTGTCTCGGTACCTTAAGTGCGTCTGTCAAGGGCGCTGCTGCGGGGACATCCCACCTGCATCTCCTCTCTACGACATCTCACCTGACGTCCAGTCTTTCTTTTGAACCCTTTGGCACGGTGCCACCATCATCTCCCACCCCCTTGTTCTTGCCCTCCTCACTGATTTGTTCCCCTGCCACCTTCACGACCCAATGTGTCCCTCTCCTTTGCCGTGGGCATCCATCTCTAGGATGCATCCCCAGTGCCTCCTTTAAGGTGGAAGAGAGGAGGCAGAAGATGTTGCACTTACAGGAAGCCAGCTTTCCTTTTATGCTTCATTCAGGAGCACTGATTGGGGGGGGGGGGGTCCTACACAGGCCCGAATGCTCTGCCCACCCCGGGTACCTCCAGTTGCCCCTATTGCTTCTCACAGAGGAGCCAGCCCAGGAGAAGGCAATGGGATTCCCCTACTGTTCCAGGACCCAGAGCTGCCTGGCTCGCGTGCCTTTGCTGTTGAACTTGAGTCTGTACCTCATTTAACCTCAGCGAGCTTCCGTTTTTTGACATCTTCAAAACAAGGATGCTAATGCTCCTCACCCCAGACAGTCACGCGTGTGACGCTCAAATGCCAGTTAAAGTGTGTGGCCATCTCTGACTGCTGAGGGGGTCTCCTTGAGGGGGGTCATTGGAACCACGTACACCCAGCTTTAACCATTTAAATGGAGTGTGACATAAAAAATAGACTCTGGATAGCTCTCAGTTCTACCAGAAGTCTCTGCCTAAAGGATTCACAGCAGAATTTCTTTAAATAATTGCACTTAAGACAGGATTTCACATACAGAAATGTGTGGATGTGTTTTGGAAGACTAGGACGGATATACTAGGAATATATATATATTTTTTTTCAACAAAGTTTGTTTCCAGCCAAACCTATAATGAGGACTCTCACTTAACCCATCCCCCCGAGCATCATGAGCAGGTTGTTGTGGTGTGAGAGCTGCAAAAGGGGCAGTAGATATCTCTTTAAGAAGGAGGAAACTGAGGCCCGGAAGGAGGAGAAAGGCAATGTCAAGGGCAGGGCTGCTGACTCTGGGATTCCCATTCGCTTCTCAGCCCAGCATTTTCCCATGAAAAGTGGAAACCTAGAGATTGTGTGGACATTTTAAAAAACAAGTAGCATTTGTGTCCAATCCAGCCAAACTCCTTAGCACAGCTTCCCGTAGGAAATGGAATTAAGTGATTTTGAATTTCATCTCTCTCTTCCTTTTCTCTCTTTTCCTTTCTTTCTCTTCTCCTTTCCCCTCTTCCTCTCCTCTGCTCTCTTTTCTTTTCCTTTCTTTCTCTTCTCCTCTCATCTCTTCCTCTCCCTTCCTCTCCTCTCCCCTCCCCTCCCCTCCCTTCTCTTCCCTTCCCTTCCCTTCCCCTCCCCTCCCTTCCCTTCCCTTCCCTGCCCTTGTCTTCCCCGCCCTTCCCTTCCCTTCCCTTGCCTTCCCCTCCCTTCCCTTCCCTTCCCTTCCCTTCCCTTCCCTTCCCTTCCCTCCCCTCCCCTCCCCTCCCCTCCCCTCCCCTCCCCTCCCCTCCCCTCCCCTCCCCTCCCCCCCCCCTCCCCTCCCCTCCCCTCCCCTCCCCTCCCCTCCCCTCCCCTCCCCTCCCCTCCCTTCCCCTCCTCTCCTCTCCTCTTTCTTTCGAGGTAGGGTCTCACTGTAGCTCAAGCTGATCTGGAATTCACCATGTAGTCTCACGATGGCCTCGAACTCATAGCAATCCTCCTACCTCTGCCTCCCAAGTACTGAGATTAAAAGTGTGCGCCACCACGCCTGGTGTCTCCTGCTTCCTCTCCAGGGCACCGGGGCAGCAGGCCTGGCTAGTAACCCCAGATCTGGCCTCTATACCAGTGTCACTCTAGGGTGGACCTGAGGCATTCCAGCCCTGAGTAAGGAGGATGAGCGCAGCTCTAGAAGTCTCCACAGCCAAGCTGGGGCCTTCCCCTCTCATCCCTCAACAGCTTCTGTAGATTTTTAAGGTTTGGGTTTTCCTGCTAAATTTAATGGCCAGAGTGAAGGGAACTGTCCGAGATGGGCAATCAGGAAAGCAAGGGGTTATCAAAGACTTTCACATGTGATGCAAAAGAAGTTAGTGCCTCACCCACGCATGTCACCTTCTGAAGGCCTGGGTGTCGGGATCCAGCGTCTAGGCTCTTCTTCCTTGCATGTGGGCTGTCCTGGCAAGAAAGAGAAGTTACTCCTGAGCCGTAGACATCCGTTTTGAACACAACACACGGCTGAGGGTCAGGATGAACGCGGTTCCCAGAAGCCACGATTGACTGAGCTGTAAGTCAGACAGGCTTCCAGCTACTTAAAGGCAATTTGGCTTACTGGCGAGAGAAGAAAGGTCTGGAAGGATGGGGAATATAGCTGTGTTCCTTGCAGAAGACTGTTGGCTGTGTACCGGGGGAGGTGTGTGTGTGTGTGTATGTGTGTGTGTGTGTGTGCACGCCAGGAGAGCCCACACGTATTGTGCCTGTGGGAGTGAATACTCAACTAGAAGTGTGGATGCATTTAATTCACTCATTCATTTGTTCTCTGCATGCGCAATCTCATGTGACTGCAGACATTCCAACAAGCCACGGCAGGGCGCTCCTTACAGAAGTCCTAAAGTGTCACTTTTTAAAATTTATTTTTAATTTTTATTTAAAAAAATATTTTATTTTTCTTTATTTGACAGAGAGAGTGGACACTCCAGGACCTCCAGCCACTGAAAACAAACTCCAGACCCATGCACCCCCTTGTGCATCTGGCTTTACATGGGTCCTGGGGGATCGAACCAGGGTCCTTTGGCCTGGCAGGCAAATGCTTTAACCGTTAAGCCATCCCTTCAAACCTGTCACTTTTTTGTTTTGTCATGTGAATGTAGCGTGTGTGCATATGTGTTTGCATGTTCATAGCTGTGTGGGCATGTGCATGACATGTACACATGTTTGTGTGTGTGTGTGTGTGTGTGTGTGTAGGCCAGATGTCAATATCAGGCGTGTTTTTGAATCACTTTGCACCTTCGTTTTTGAGACAGGGTCTTTCATTGAACGGGTGCTTACCCACTGGGCTAGGCTAGCCAATAAACTCCATAAATTCTCCTCTGTACACCACTCCAGTGTTGGGAGGATGGGTGTGCACCACCACACCTAGCTTTTATTTAGTTTTTTATTTATTTTTAAAGAGGCAGAGAGAGAGAATAGGTGCACCAGGGCATCTGGCAAACAAACTCCAGACGCATCCGCCACCTCGTGCATCTGGTGTAGGTGTGTCCTGGGGGAATTGAACCTGGGTCGTTAGGCTTTGCAGGCAAGCATCTTAACTGCTAAGCCATCTCTCCACCTCTAGCTTTTATTTTTATTTATTTATTTCCTTTTGGTTTTTCGAGGTAGGGTCTCACTCTCATCCAGGCTGGAATTCACTATGTAGTCTTGGGGTGGCCTTGAACTCATGCGGATCCTCCAACCTCTGCTGCCCAAGTGCTGGAATTAAAGGCGTGCACCACCATGCCTGGCTCCCTAGCTTTTATTTTTTTGTTTATTTTTATTTATTTATTTGAGAGTGACAGAGAGAAAGAGGCAGTTAGAGAGAGAGAGAGAGAAAAAGGGCACACCAGGGCCTCTAGCCACTGTCGACGAGAACTCCAGAGGCGTGCACCCCCTTGTGCATCTGGCTAACGTGGGTCCTGGGGAATTGAGCCTCGAGCCGGGGTCCTTAGGCTTCACAGGCAAGCGCTTCACCGCTAAGCCATCTCTCCAGCCCCCTGGTGTTTATTTTCTAAGATGGATATTGGGGATCTGAACCCCAATCCTCGCTGTGCAGCAAGCACTTTACCGAGCCATCTCCCGTGGCCCTGCCTTGTCACGTTGGTTCTGTGGGCCGGATGTGATGACACCATTAAGAAATACTGAAAGCCTTCACGGGCAGGACTGTGTCTTTGGTTTCTTTGGAAAGCAAAGGCTCACGTGGTCGCTCCTCCTGCGCTTCTGTTTCCCAACTGCCTTGGCAGGAGCCGAGGCACACCTGTTCCCGCTGAGGGGTGCGGCTCCTTTCTTCCCTAGCGACGCCCCGCTTTCCTGATTTTCTTTTCTTTTCTTTTTTTCTTTTCACAATTTTTATTAACATTTTCCATAATTATAAAAAATATCCCATGGTAATACCTCCCCCCCCCGACCCTTTCCCCTTTGAAATTCCATTCTTCATCATATTACCTCCCCATCTCAATCATTGTACTTACATATATACAATATCAACCTATTAAGTACCCTCCTCCCTTCCTTTCTCTTCCCTTTATGTCTCCTTTGTAACTTACTGGCCTCTGCTACTAAGTATTTTCCTTCTCACGCAGAAGCCCAATCATCTGTAGCTAGGATCCACATATGAGGGAGAACATGTGGCGCTTGGCTTTCTGGGCCTGGGTTACCTCACTTAGTATAATCCTTTCCAGATCCACCCATTTTTCTGCAAATTTCATAACTTCATCTTTCTTTACTGCTGAGTAGAATTCCATTGTATAAATGTGCCACATCTTCATTATCCACTCATCAGTTGAGGGACATCTAGGCTGGTTCCATTTCCCAGCTATTATAAATTGAGCAGCAATAAACATGGTTGAACACGTACTTCTAAGGAAATGAGATGAGTCCTTAGGATATATGCCTAGGAGTGCTATAGCTGGGTCATATGGAAGATCAATCTTTAGCTGTTTTAGGGACCTTCACACTGATTTCCACAATGGCTGGACCAGATTGCATTCCCACCAGCAGTGTAGAAGGGTTCCTCTTTTTCCACATCCCCGCCAACATTTATGATCGTTTATTTTCATGATGGTGGCCAATCTGACAGGAGTGAGATGGAATCTCAATGTAGTTTTAATCTGCATTTCCCTGATGACTAGTGACGTAGAACATCTTTTTAGTTGCTTATATGCCATTCATATTTCTTCCTTTGAAAATGCTCTATTTAGCTCCATAGCCCATTTTTTGATTGGCTTGTTTGATTCCTTTATTATTTAACTTTTCGAGTTCTTTGTATATCCTAGATATTAATCCTCTATCAGATATATAGCTGGCAAAGATTTTTTCCCATTCTGTAGGTTGCCTCTTTGCTTTATTCACTGTGTCCTTTGCAGTGCAAAATCTTTGTAATTTCATGAGTTCCCAGTGATTAACCTGTGGTTTTATCGCCTGAGCAATTGGGGTTGTATTCAGAAAGTCTTTGCCAAGACTTTGACAATATGTTGCAGGGTTTCCCCTACTTTTTCCTCTAGCAGTTTCAGAGTTTCAGGTCTGATGTTAAGGTCTTTAATCTACTTGGACTTAATTCTTGTGCATGGAGAGAGAGAAGAATCTATTTTCATCCTTCTGCAGATATATATCCAGTTTTCCCAACACCATTTGCTGAAGAGGCTGTCTTTTCTCCAATGAGTATTTTTGGCACTTTTATTGAATATCAGGTGGCTATAGCTACCTGGACTTACCTCTGGGTCCTCTATTCTGTTCCACTGATCTACATGTCTGTTTTTGTGCCAGGACCATGCTGTTTTTGTTACTATGGCTCTGTAGTACAGGTTAAAATCAGGTATGGTGATACCACCAACCTTACTTTTGTTGCTCAGTATTATTTTAGATATTCTATGTTTTTTGTGATTCCAAATGAATTTTTGGATTGTTTTTTCTATTTCCATGAAGAATGCCTTTGGAATTTTGATAGGGATTGCATTAAATGTGTAGATTGCTTTTGGTAAGATTGCCATTTTCATAATATTGATTCTTCCAATCCAGGAACAAGGGATGTTTTTCCACTTTCTAGTGTCTTCTGCAATTTCTCGCTTGAGTGTTTTAAAGTTCTCATTGTAGAGATTCTTTCCTTCCTTGGTTAGGTTTATTCCAAGGTACATTATTTATTTACTTATTTTTGATGCAATTGTGAATGGGAATGATTCTCTGATTTCATCCTCTGTGTGTTTGTTGTTAGCGTATATGAAGGCTACTGATTTCTGTATTTATTTTGTATCCTGCTACATGGCTGTAGGTTTTGATCAGCTCTAACAGTTTGCTAGTAGAGTCTTTAGGGTCCTTTATGTATAGAATCATGTCATCTTCAAATAATGATAACTTGATCTCTTCCTTTCCAATTTATATCCCTTTTATGTGTGTCTCTTGCCTGATTGCTCTCCGCTTTCCTGATTTCCAACCGTGACAATTCCCTTCAGCCAGACCACTATGGTGAACACAATGAGCAAAGCCTTAAGAGGTTTAAGAGAAAGGTGTGTGTGTGTGTGGGGGGAGGGCGAGCTAGGGAGAGAGATCAGTGGTTAAAGGCACTTGCATGCCCAGCCTGCCAGTCCAAGTTCAGTTCCCGAGCACCCACGTAAAACCAGGGACAAAGTGACGCATGCCCCTGTGATCACGATGTGACAAAGAGCCGCAGAACCGGGAGCGTCCAGAGCTGGGGGTGGGGCGGCTATTCTGACATCAACTTTTTAGTCTGGGGCTTGGTTTGCGGGAGCAGGAGACCCTGGCGCAGAGAAGGTGGAGCACAGGTGCCTTGAAGTTGACCTCCGATATCCTCACACCTGTGCCGTGACAGGCCCAAACGTGAACACACACACGTAAATTAAAATAAATAAATGAAAGGAGGGGCTGGAGAGAGGATTTGCTGGTTACGACACTTTCCTATGAAGCCTAAGGACCCATGTTCGACTCTCCAGGTCCCACGTAAGCCAGATGCAAAGTGACGTAAGCGCGTCAGGTCTCACATGCCCACTAGGTGGCACACACATCTGGACATCGATCACAGTGCTGGAGGCCCTGGTGCACCCGTTCTCTCTCTCTCTCTGTCTCTCACTCTCATTTCCACTCTGGCATTAAAAAAGAAAAAAGGCCCAGTCTGTTGGGCTTGCCTCAGTAAATAAATAAATACAAAGAGGCTAAAGAAACCACTAGTTGGTGAGAGGCGATGCTCAGAATGTGGCTACCAAAGGCAAGACAGCTCATGAGCCTTCTTGGGACTAGGACCCAGCGCCACTGGTCAGTGTCCACAAGCATATTTTTTTCTCATAGGTAGGGAACATTTTTCTCTATGTCCATTTCTTCTGAAGGTTGGAAATTAATGGCTTAAGGGTGCTACGTGTCAGGAAAACGACCCATTGGCTTCCACTACCTGGTGACTCAGTTGACATTGGTACCCAGGTTTCTCGACAGAACCTTCCAGATGGTCCCTAGTCACTGACTCCGGGCTGACCCTCTAGTTTTACTGCTGTGGGTTAGGTGGAATGGGCTGCTCGAGAAGACCATGGGAAGGTTGTGGAGGCTGGAGGCTGGTCACCCTGACCTAGAGAGACATGATCATGAGGCTGTGTGGAGACCCACATAGGGGCAGCAATATGCCCCAGTTTAGCAGGCAGAGAAGAGTGTGGCTCAACTACGAATGTCCACATAGCATGATTAAAATGAGATACTGGGCTGAGTCAGTCATGTGTCCATCACTGTCACAAAGACCTCTCATCATTTAGCTTAGAAAGAGGAAAGGTGGATCTTGGCTTATAGTTTTGGAAGTTTCCAATCTTTTTAAAAAAATTTTTTTTTTTCTGGAGCCGGGCGTGGTGGTGCACACCTTCCATCTGGCTTACGTGGGACCTGGAGAGTCGAACATGGGTCCTTAGGCTTCATAGGAAAGTGTCGTAACCAGCAAGTCCTCTCTCCAGCCCCTCCTTTCCTTTACTTATTTTCATTTACGTGTGTGTGTGTGTGTTCACGTTTGGGCCTGTCACGGCACAGGTGTGAGGATATCGGAGGTCAACTTCAAGCCCAGTCTGTTGTAGCCTGAGACTACAGGGTGAATTCCAGGTTAGTCTGGGCTAGAGTGAGACCCTACCTCGGAAAACCAAAAAAATTTTTTTTGATTTATTTATTTATTAGAGACAGAGAGAGGGATAAAGAGAGAGAGAGAGAGAGAGAGAGAGAGCAAAAATGGGTGGACCAGGACCTCCAGCCACTGCAAACGAACTCCAGACGCATGTGCCCCCTTGTGCATCTGGCTTACGTGGGACCTGGAGAATCAAACCTGGGTCCTTAGGCTTCGCAGGCAAACGCCTTAACCACTAAACCATCTCTCCAGCCTGGAAGTTCCCATTCTTAAATGGGTGGAGGTGTTGCTTCTAAGTCCCGGGGAGCGCATCATGGTGGGAGCCCATGGCAGAGCAAAGCCACTTACTTTAGGACTAAGATGAGGCAGAAAGGGTGGGGTAGAATGGGGTTGGGGGGGTTCACCTTCAGGGGCATACCCCTAATGGCCTGCAGCCTCCCATTGGGCTACACATCTTAAAATTTCCCACCATATCCCAGTTTCAGCAAGCGAGGGAGCAAGGCTTTATCACGTTGGCCTTTGGGGACATTTGAGATACAAAGTGTAAGAGCAGAGCCTGTAATCACAGCCCTTGGTAAGTATAGCAGGAAAGTCATCCTAGACCACACATCCCACCGTGATGTGCTGTCCCACTCCGTCACCCCATGAGGAACCTAAAAGCAATGTGTCCAT
This sequence comes from Jaculus jaculus, assembly GCF_020740685.1. NCBI lineage: Eukaryota > Metazoa > Chordata > Mammalia > Rodentia > Dipodidae > Jaculus > Jaculus jaculus. Next base: position 7,562,883 of record NC_059124.1, read on the forward strand.
CCATTCATGGACCAGAACTTCTAAAACTACGAGCCAAAATAAACCTATCCTCTCTCTTAAGCTTATTGATGTCAGGTTTCGGTTACAATAATGGACAGGTGACTAGTGAGTTCAGGTCCAACCTGGGCTACAGGAGACCCTGTCTCAGAGGAAGTAAAATACCATAACACCTCCCCCCAGTAACAGTAACAATAAAACCAGCCAGCCAACCACCACAACAAGGCCACAAACTATCACACAGGCAGAATACAGTTTCTGGGAGTTTCTGCTTTTAGCACTATCCCCCACTTTGAGGAGAGGCAGTGGGACACACCGCTGGCTGTGCTCCTGCTGGCCAGAGACTCGGAGGTGGGGTCATGTGACTTGCTTGGACGAAGGGTGACATTCACCCACAAGCTTTTCACCTGTCCTGTTGTCTGCAGTGCCGCGGTCCTTTCTAGATTCGTTCTTGCCCTCTCTCAGTTGGTTTCAGATCTTTATGGTTTGAATAAAAAATGCCCCACGGGTTCACAGGCTGGCGCCAGGTCCTCAGCTGGTGGTGCCGTCTGGGTCGCCGTGGAAACTTGTATATGGGGCGCAGGTGGAGGAAGAAGGTTACTGGGGACCTGCATTTAAAGTTATACCTGGGGCTGGAGAGATGGCTTAGTGGTTAAGGCGCCTGCCTGTAAAACCCAAGGACCCAGGTTCGATTCTCCAGGTCCCACGTAAGCCAGATGTACATAGTGGCGCATGCGTCTGGAGTTTGTTTACAGTGGCTAGAGGCTCTGGCGTGCCCATTCTCTCCCTCGCTCTCCCTCCCTTTCTTTGTCTCTAATAAATAAATAAATAAAAATAAAATCTTAAGAAGAAGTAAAGTTAAACCTGGTCCTGGGCCCTTTCCTCTCTCTCTGCTTCCTGTCTATCACGAGGTGAAGCGTCTCCGTTCACCCCACAGTGACGTTTTTCACTCCAAGCACAGACCAAGCCCTCTGAGCTGTGGCCAAAATAAGCCTGTGCTCCTTTCAGCTGCCCCCTCATGCATTTTGGTCACAGCTATTCAGAGGTAAACGAAGGTGGCATCTCCTGTCTTGGAAGTTGGTCAGTGGCCACAGAGCTGGACATGGGTCTAACATTATTACCTTAAGAGGGAGATAAGAAAGGTTTTCCTTTTTCTTTTTCCTAGTGTTACCTGTCATTTCCTTAAACTACTTCCAAAGCTAGAATTCAAGAGGAGAGTTCGCGATAGCAGTCAGGGAAGTTCAAAATCCTGAGGATTCTGAGAGGGAGTAGACTTCCTGTGAGTCATGTCCCCTTGGGGACATCATTTCTGAAAGCCAGACTGAAAGGACCCCATTCCCGCCCTCTTCTAGATATTTGTCCTCTCTAGTCGGGCAGACAAGGTTAGACCAGCCTGAGGTTACAGGAGAGCTTTCACAAACACTCTTTTGGTCTGTTTGCCTCACTTTTCCTTGTAGTGATTATGTCAGGACAGTTGTTGCTGCAATCATTTGAAAGTATTTTATTTTGTTTTAATTTTTAATTGATTTGCAAAGCAGAGAGACGGAGAGAAGACAGAGAGAGAATGGGTGCACTGGGGCCTCTAGCCACTGCAAAGGAACCCTAGATACATGCGCCACTTTGTGTACCACCATGGCCAGCCAGGTTGGTTTTAGAATCCTGAAATCTCCAACCTGTCTTGTCTCTTCTCTTCTTCTCTTCTCTCTCCTCTCCTCTTCCTTTCTTTTCTGTTTTTCTTTCTTCAAGGTAGGGTCTCACTTGAGCTCAGGCTGACCTGGAATTCACTATGTAGTCTCAGGGTGGCCTTGAACTCACGGGGATCCTCCTACCTCTGCCTCCCGAGTGCTGGGATTAAAGGTGTGCACCACCACACCCGGCCTTTCCTTTCTTTTCTCTTCTTTTCCTTTTGAGGCAAGCCCAACAAATTGGCCTTTTCTTTTCTTTCTTTCTCTTTTTTTTAAAATATTTTTTGTTCATTTTTTATTTATTTATTTGAGAGTGACAGACACAGAGAGAAAGACAGATAGAGGGAGAGAGAGAAAGAATGGGCGCGCCAGGGCTTCCAGCCACTGCAAACGAACTCCAGACGCGTGCGCCCCCTTGTGCATCTGGCTAACGTGGGACCTGGGGAACCGAGCCTCGAACCGGGGTCCTTAGGCTTCACAGGCAAGCGCTTAACCGCTAAGCCATCTTTCCAGCCTCCTTTCTTTCTCTTTTTGTTTTGTTTTGTTGAGGTAGGGTCTCACCCTAGCTCAGGATGATCTGGAATTCACTATGTAGTCTCAGGCTGGCCTTGAACTCACAGCGACCCTCCTACCTCTGCCTCCCTACTGCTGGGATTAAAGGCATGCATCACCATGCCCAGCTTTCTTTTATTTATTTATTTTCATGCGAGAGAGAGTGAGCCAGAGAGAATCGGCATGCTAGGGCCTCCTGCCACAGCAGATGTGTGCCATCTGGTGTGCACGTGCGACCTTGCGTGACTGTGCGTCTGGCTTACGTGGGATCTGAAGAGCTGAACATGAGTCCTTAAGCTTCACAAGCAATTGCCTTAACTGCTAAGCCATCACTCCAGCCCCTCTCTGTTTTTGGTTTTTCTTTAGTCACTTCTATTCACATCCTGTGCGCACACACGCGCACACACACACAAACGTGTATCCAAGAAATACACCACGAGACAGTCACAGAGAGCCAAGGAAGCTCCTTCCAGTGGACTTGAGTCCCTAGCGGCGCCGGCCAGTGACGATTATCCACACGGACCTGATTTCTCAACCCGCTTACAGGTCTCCACACCTCGGCTGTGGTCTCTCTTACATGCCCAGAGACAACAGGAGGAGGGGACTTGCAGAGCCACCAGGGTGTCTGGAATCTACTGCTTCTCCTGTCTTTAAATCCACTTAGAGCTAGAACAAGCCGGGCAGGAGGTGGGCGGAGAGAGATGGCACGTCATCCCGGGTCCGCATGCCGTGTGACCCTCAGGCGCTGTCCCAGCACATGCTGGCCCGGGAGCGTTGTGCTTCAGCCCAGGGACCTCACCTGTGAAGTGAGGAAGTTGGATCGGGTGACTGAGGCTGCCCCATTGTGCCATCACACGCGCAGCGGGCTTCCTGCGGGCCTGGCAGCCATTGCTGCATCATTGTCACTATTGGAGTGCTCTCAGAAAAGAGCTGGTCTACCCAGCATTTGAATTTCGTATAGATCAGTATTGGAGGCCACTTGGGCCCTCCCTGACTAAGAGCTCAGTGAAGGGGTAACCCCATTCTGGTCCTGGGATTCATGAGCCAGAGCCCATGGTTGTAACATTAAGCTTTCTCCATCTACCACTAGGCACTTCTGTCCAGAATGACCACCTCCCCCCCCCCTTTAGTAGGGGTCATATTCAGAAGGAGTGTTTCTATTGTATGGATTGCTTCTGTCTTTAGTTTCATTTATTAATTATTTTTTTGTTTATTTTCATATATTTATTTGAGAGCGACAGACAGACAGAGAAAAAGGGAGAGAGAGAGAGAGAGAGAGAGAGAGAGAGAGAGAGAATGAGTGCATCAGCCACTGTAAATGAACTCCAGATGCGTGCGCCCCCTTGTGCATCAGGCTTACGTGGGACCTGGGGAACCGAGCCTCGAACCGGGGTCCTTAGGCTTCACAGGCAAGCGCTTAACCACTAAGCCATCTCTCTAGCCCTTGTCTCTAGTTTTGTGTAATTCCCCTCTCCACTCTTTCTTCCTATTAATCTGCCTTCTAGACCCTTAACTTCTCTCCCTCTATTTGTCATGAAGAACAATTGAATTTCAGAGTTCATATGTCCTACAGTAGCCTCTTATTTTATAGACAAAGAGCAGAACTTAACACCAAAAATACTGAGCATGTTCCAGAACAGTTTTAAGAAATATATAATAATTTTATCTAGTAGAAAATATGATAATCTCCCCTTTTACTACTTCCTCCCTCCCCGTCTTCTCTCCCTCCGTCCCTCATTCCCTCTTTTCTTCCCTCAAACTTCCTTTCTCTCTCCTGTCTTTCTTCACTTCCTTCCTCTTTCCTTTCTTCTCTCCCTCTCTTTTCTCTTCTCTTTCTTGCCCTCCACCTCTTCCTCCTTCCTTCTCTTCCCTCTCTCTTGTGGCCAGATCCTTTTATTTTATTTTGACATTGCAAAATAAACACTTCTTGCTTTTGGCTGTGTCATACACCTTGGCATTGTGATTGGAAAAACGCCGGGCATGGAAACACTCTCTTCTATATTAAGGAGGAGCAGGAGAGCGCAAGCCAGCACCTCAGGCTGGGGGTGGGGAGAGGGGCTGTGGTAAGGATCAGGCAGAGAGGTTGGTATGACTGTCATCTTAGACACAGTCGACCCTGGATTTTCCACTTCAGGGAGAGTGCTTTCAAGGAAGGGCAAGCGATGGATGGACTGTGTGTGTGTGGGGTCTCCCTCCTCGGTGCTGCTGAAGGGCTCTGGGTAGAAGGGCTGTACCCTTACAGATCTGCCCTTGGAAGCTTCGAGGCAGAGGCCTGCCTTGCCCAGCCCACCTTGACCCGTCACTCTTTGGTGTTCCATCATCGTCCTTATCTCGCTTGGCTTCCCTTCCTACTGCTGTTGAGCCAGCCTGATGCAGAAGCTGTGTCAGGTGGGATCGAGGGCCCGCATGGGCTTCTAAAGTGCTACTTGACCTTCAGCAGCTCGAAACAAACATTTTTTTTGACCCTAAGAAGTAATTAATATTGCTACTCACTATAGAACATGAATACAGTTCTGAAAGAAGAAGGAAGAAAATAGAAACATCCCATAATCTCACAACCCGAGATAATCTAGCATGGGGAATTTTCTTTCTCTAGACATGCTTAATTTATGAATGCTTCCCTGAAGATACCATTTTAAAGCCATCGGAAGCCAGAAGCCCCAGATTAAGGCCTAGAATCCCAGTCCTTGGGAGGTGAAGGCAGGAAGATCAGGAGTTCAAGGTCTCATTGGCTACATAGTAAATTGGAGATTGGCTTGGGCTACCCTGTATCAAAAAAACAAACAAATTATTTTTTTAATTTGAAAAATAGAAATAGGGGCTGGAAAGATGGCTTAGCGATTAAGATGTTTGCCTGCAATGCCAAAGGATCCCGGTTTGATTGTCCAGGACCCGCGTAAGCCAGATGCACAAGGGGTGCATGCGTCTAGAGTTCATTTGCAGTGTGGCTGGAGACCCTGGCAGTCCCATTCTCTCTCTCCCTCTTTCTGTCTCTCAAATAAATAAGTAAGTAAGTAAATAAATAAGTAAATTTAAAAAACTTTTTTTAAAAAATAGAAATAAGGGTGGAGAGATGGCTTAGTGGTTAAAGCATTTGCTGCGAAGCCTAAGGACCCATGTCCAACTCTCCAGATCCCACGTAAGCCAGACGCACAAAGTCGAGGCACGCGCAAGGTCACGCATGCCCACTAGATGGCGCAAGTGTCTGGAGGTGGATTGCAGTGGCTGAGGCCGTGGCGAGCCAATTCTCTCTTTCTGTCTCTCTCTCTTTCTCTAAAAAATAAAATACATAGAAATAAAAGCATCCAATCTTAGCTCTCAGAACTGTACCAATACTGTGTTGGATGTTTAGGTTGTTCTTGTAAATGGCGAGACAGGGACAGTTTTATCATAGACCCCTGTCTCCACGTGTGACTGGTTTCTCGGGCTAGGTTCCTACAGGGGTCACAGCGTGTGAGCCCGGAAGTCATTTTTCTGGGTCACAGCTTCCTCACCTGGAATAAACACAACCTCGCCAGCACCACCCCCGATGAACTCACGGAGTGCGTGGCGTGCCAGGCACGTGCACCCGTCCGCTTTACCTGCCCAGCCGCCCTCCGGCCGGCCTACTGCATAGAGGGGCCATCCTAGGAAGCAGGGTCGTGGCATTGGGACCCAGGCCGCCAGGCACCAGCATCCTATTCTGAACATCTAAGCCAGTCCCACTCTTGCGACACGGAAGAGCTGAAGAAAACAGTCCCCAGAGGGGCCTGGGCTCCAAGGAACACGAGCAGTTGCCTGCTGTGAGTTAATGGACTCAGGTATTTTTCTCCACTCTCTCTGTGTTTAATGAGGTTGGAACACTGTGTGTGTGTGTGTGTGTGTGTGTGTGTGTGTGTGTGTGTGTACAACTGTGCATATCATGTGCGTGTTTGCATAACCCAGTGAATGTCGCAGAGCCAACAGGCAGAATGTGACCCCAGGGGCCAGAATGACCTGCTGACAACGAGCTAAAATACTGCCATTGACATTATGAGTTATCATAGCGTCTCATGGTTCCTTTTTGTCTAAAACCTCCTGGTCTATGGATGGGAAATTTGTCCCCCTAGTGAAGCAGAAAGAATATTAGGTTTGACCTACCAGCAAAACCCAACAACGAAGCAAACAGGTGCCCCTGCTCTGTGGAGAACTAGGGCTGGGTGGGGGTCTCTTCTGTGGGCCCCCTCCCTGTTCTTACGGCTTGTTAACTAAGCCCAGCCCTTGGAATTTGAGGGTGATTCGTTTCCAGTCGCTGACAGCCACCCAACTCTGCCGGTGCCCGAGCCCCTTTTACAGCACGGCACTGAGCTTGCATTGAATTTAGGTTCTGTCCTCTGTGCCAAGTTCGTGCTTTATAAATAGTTGTATTGCACTGTCGTTTAGGGGATAATGACAAGAAAAATAATGCTGCCCATGTTCAGTACAGAGGCGTTTCCAAACATTTTTGATCTGGGATCAGTTGGACCTGCTCATGGGACACTTGGTGGTGCTGGGGTGGGGCGGTCTGTGAACAGGTTGCCCGGCCCTCTTGAGACCCCTCATGTGGAGTCCAGGGGCACCTGAGATGTGGCTTGTGGACTAGGCAAGCCTGCCCCCCAGGCAGCGTGCGACACTTATCTGCAGAGGTGTGGGGAAAGTCTCCGCCAGTGAGTCTCTAGCTTCAGAGAGCGGCTGATTGGAGCAGCGTTGTCCAAACCACCCCATCTTCCTGCCCTTCTGCTGCCTACCCGCCCTGACTTCACTGACTCAGGATGAGGTCTCCGGGCAGGATTTAAAGAAAACCAACAGACTTGCGAGGAGCCAGAGTGATGCACGCCACCCTCCCAAGCGTTCCGGCGATGACAGTGTCCTGCCTTTCCTTCTAATGGCATCGATCATTGTATGAGTCGCCTTTACCAGGGACCTCCCTAACTAACTATCTCTGAAGGTCGGTCCAGCAGGTGACATTGGGACTGCCCTGGATCCCAGAGGTAGATTGAGCGGCCCAGTGTCCTACAGCACTTCCCTTCACTAGCAGCATCTGTTCCCTGCCAGGCTCGAGTTTGTTTATTTATTTATTTCTATCTGCAGTGCTGGAAACCGACCCCCAGGCCCTCACACAGGCTGGACAAGCCGTCCACCACGGAGCTGGACCCCCAAGCCCACCGGTTCCTTGTGCAAGGCAGCCTACCTCTCTGAGAATGGTCCCGGTGACATAACCCCAGCCTGCTGCAGCTGTCTCTCCTCTTCCTCCTCCTCCTTCTCCTCTTCCTCCTCCTCCTTCTGCGGCTGTGGATCACCCCTGGTCCTCAGACAGGCTCCTTGTACTGCAGGCAGCCACGTCCGCCTCCCCTACACCATCCACATCAAAGTGAGGGAAGACAGCAATGAGCAGCAGCCCACCCAACCCCCACCCCACATCGAGTGGTTTGAGGGTGCAGACCCTCAGCCTCTCCAGGTCCGGTCCCTTCCCCGCTAGCACTCTGCAGAAAACTCCGCACCTTCCTGTCTCCGGGGGAGTCCTGTGTGACCCCACAGATGTGTCTCCTCTTGCCTTTCCACCACCCATCACCAACTCAATTCACCCCCCCCCCAGAGCTTCCCCCATACCCTTGCCCCTCCCCAATAGCTCCACAACCCTCCCAGGTCCTTCCTGGTGAGGCCACTGTGTGGGGTTGGAGTCCCCCCTCTACACGCCAGGCTGATGGGAGCGTCACCAGGGAAACAAAAGCAACGCCAGGAGACCGCATTTCCCACCTGCACCCCGCAGCCAAATGTGGGACCACTCTGTCTCTCGCAAGTCTAGCCAAGGACTTCCACTGTCCCTTCCTCTCCCTCTCCTTGTCCAAACCTTTTCCCTGGCCCAGGCCAGGCTTTTCCAGTTGCTGCTGCGGGCTTCTGCGTGGGCATTCTGCAGCCCCGGGAGCCTGTGTCCTTGGGTGCCCTGGAGGAGGGAGAAGGTGGGCCTTTCTCTCCAGGGTGGTGCAGGCAGCTCAGTGACACTGGGCACAGAGAGAGAGACCATCACGGGGCTGCATCTCCACGTAGCTACAATGCAGCAGCCTTGTCCTCTGGCAGAGGCCCCTGTCAGCAGATTCCTGCAACAGGGCCTGCGCAGCATGCGTTGGCATGGAGGGCCAGCTGCGTCCTGTGACTTTCAGGAAAGGCACTCTCGGTTAGCCAAGGCCACCTTTGACTCAGCCCTTCTTCCCTTATGTAATAGTCCCCCCTGTAGGACGGTGACTTCTGGGTGAATGGATCTGGAAGGAGGGGAGAGGAGGAGGGGCTCCCTTTTGAGCAGAGGGAGAGAAGGTGCGGACAGGCAGAACTTCCCCGAGTTGCTGGCTTGCAGGATCTTTACCTTTCTTTGTTTTTTGTTTTTTGTTTTTTTGGGGGGAGGGTAGGGTCTCACTCTAGCCCAGGCTGACCTGGAATTCACCATGTAGTCTCTGGGTGGCCTCGAACTCACGGTGATCCTCCTACCTCTGCCTCCGGAGTGCTGGGATTGAAGGATTACATTTCTGGCTGCATATAGTCAGTCCCAAAGAGAGTGTCCCAGAGGACTTCTCACTGAGTGAGCCTTTCCACTGCCCATCACCCACAAGGCCGAGCCTCTCGCAGCCTGGCTGGTACTGCCTTGCCTAGCCCAGCCCCCACAGTGGGTGGGGCCAGTGCCAAGGACCTAAGTCAGTATGGTACACAGGGCTGTGGCCCAGTGCCGGCTGGTCTGTCTAGGGCAGGGGTAGACGCTCCCCCTCTCGGCCAAGGGAGGGAGGCTTCGCTTCACTTCCCAGGTTGTAAGTGAGAAACGGAATTGAGACCGCTTGATTGGCACAAAGATACTTGGCTGCCTCAGCTGCCCTGTAGCTGAATGTTGGAACCCAAAGTGTTCATGTCTATGTGCTCTTGCATAAGAGGCACCCCTCCCCCCCTCCTCGGAAGCTGCGTTCAGCTCAGACTGTGAAGGATTGGCACTGGCCAGCCTCCCTGTAAGCACAGGGGACGCTGCACTGGCTCCGGGCTGGAGCCTGGTTCTCCTGCTTGCTAGCATTAGGACTTTGGGTCACTGTGCACCATGTTGGTCCCTTCTGAACTAGGAAGAGAGGATCATGGGATTGAGAGTGTGGCTCAGTGGTAAACTGCTTCCTTAGCATGTGCGAGGGGCTCTGGGTTCCATTCCTAGCACCAGTCCACCGCCCCCCAAATATTCAACTCACGGGAACTCATGGGGTGTTCCGATACGGGTTATAGGTGGTTAGCACATAGTCAGGGTTCAGAAGAAAGATCGCTGTGCTCCGACCTACGGTCCCCTCGTCCCCAGTGTTTTCTTCCTAGAAGTTGGTGGGGTTTTGAGGTTATTTTCTGCCCTTGTATTTGCATATGTGGGTTTCTTAGAGTCTCCCCCACCCTTTAGTCCTCAGGGGCACTGGCGGTATCTGCCACCGGCTTTTGCAAGAAAAATCAAGGGCTGGAGGGATGGCTTAGCAGTTAAGGTGTTTGCCCGCAAAGCCAAAGGAGGCAGGTTCGATTCCCCAGGACCCACATTAGCCAGATGCACAAGGGGGCGCGTGCGTCTGGAGTTCATTTGTAGTGGCTGGAGGCCCCGGCGTGCCCATTCTCCCTCCCCAAGCTGAGAGGTTAGAAGCAGCATTTGTTAGTTTGGGCTCCTAGTTCAGCAGGTCAGCGAGGCAGGCTTGGCTCCATCACGTGGTTCTCCTGTCTTGCTTGGACATCCTCATCCACCTGGGCTCAGCTCCTGGCTGGTGCCACTTCTGAGGGTGAGCTGACTGTTTTCCTGCGGTGCCCGTCACTGCCTCTAGCCAGGTAGCCTGGGCTTTTCCCTAAGCTGGCTATGGGCGCTCAAGACTGACAGTGGACGCGTCCAGCCTCTATTGGCTGAGAGACCGTCACTTCTGCTGCAGAGCAGACCATTGTTTGACACAAAGCACCAGCCAGTCCAGACCCATCCATGGGGACAGAGACCCTACGTCTTGGTAAGACAGGTTTCCAAGCCATGTTTTCAAGATCTGGTAGGAATTCAGACCTATTCTTTTTTTTTTTTTTTTTTTTTTTTAAGAAAAGAAAACACTTTATTTACAGGCTGTTTATTTATAGGATGTCTTTAAATCTATTTAGGTTAGCCCACATGGCTCACACCTCCAATCTCAGTCCCCAGGAAGCTGAGGCAGGAGGAATGCTGCTAGTTCAAGGCCACCCTGGCCTACATGCATTCAGTGTGCGAACCTTTCTCGACCCCCATTCCAATTACTGAGGTTTAAAACAATATTTTGATGATGTCACTGTATAAATCTTGTTCTTACTTTGTTAAATTTGCTCTTTTTTTTTTTTTTTTTTTTTTTGGTTTTTCGAGGTAGGGTCTCACTCTAGCCCAGGCTGACCTGGAATTAACTATATAGTCTCAGGGTGGCCTCGAACTCACGGCGATCCTCCTACCTCTGCCTCCCGAGTGCTGGGATTAAAGGCGTGTGCCACCACGCCCGGCTAAATTTGCTCTTAAAGCATGGCATCTTTAAAAAAATTTAGATATATTTTTATTTATTTATTTGCGAGCAGAGAGAGATAGAGAGAAGACAGAGAGAATGGGCACGTCAGGGCCTCCAGCTGCTACAAATGAACTACAGAGGCATGTGTCATTTTGTGCATCTGGCTTTAACGTGGGTGTTGAGGAATCAAACTTGGGTGGTTAGTCTTTGCAGGCCCTGCATCCTTTTTTTTTGGTTTTTCGAGGTAGGGTCTCGCTCTAGCCCAGGCTGACCTGAAATTCACCATGCAGTCTCAGGGTGGCCTCAAACTCAGCGATCCTCCTACCTCTGCCTCCCAAGTGCTGGGATTAAAGGCGTGCGCCACCACGCCTGGCTCCTGCATCCTTTTAGATACAGTTAAAATGGAACTGCCTTCTCAGTTTCATTTTGGATTGTTTATTGTCATAAGAAACACTGATGTTATTTGTATATTGGATGTTGATGCTATTACTTTGGACCATGTCATCTGACAAAGCAAGTTTTATTTCTTCCTTCCTAATGTGGATACCTTTTTTATTTTCTTGCAGAGAGAAAGTGAGAGAGAGAGGCAGAGAGAGAGAGAAGGAGAGAGAGAGAAAGAGAGAGAATGAATGGATTCAACAGGGCTTTTCACCGGTGTAAACGAAATTCAGATGCATGCACCACTTTGTGCGTTTGGCTTTATGTGGGTATTGGGGAATCAAACCTGGGCCCTCAGGCTTTGCAAATAAGTGCCTTTAATACTGAGCCATCCCCCCACCCTCCATGGATACTTTTTGTTTAAGTTCCTGTGTGTGTGTGTGTGTGTGTGTGTCCATGCGTGGGAGGTTGCAGGTGTGTGTGCATGTGTACACATGTGAAGATTGGGGGGTTGATGTTGAGTGTCTTTCTCTATTGCTCTTCATCTGATCTATTGCTGTAGGGGCTGCCACTTGAACCCAGGGCCCAGCCACTTGGCTCATCTAGCTAACGAGCTTGCCTTGAGGGAATTCTGGGATTACAGGTGGACCACCACGCCTGCCTCTCATGTACGTGGGTGATGCGGATCCAAGCTCAGACCTACGCTTTTTAAATTTACTTTTATTTATTTATGAGAGAGAAAGAGAGAGAATGAATGGGTGATCCAGGGCCTCTAGCCACCGCAAACAAACTCCAGGCGCATGCACCACCATGTGCATCTGGCTTACGTGGGACCCGGAGGATCGAACCTGGGTCCTTAGGCTTCACAGGCATGCGCCTTAACCGCTAAGCCATCTCTACAGCCCCTCAGACCTATTTATGCAATCAGTTCAACCGAGCCAGTAGGCCAACAGTGTGAGCCTGAGGATTCTTTTTCTTGCACTCACTGGGGCTAGCAGCTCCAGGTCTAGTATCCCCCACAGCACAGCTGAAGGCAGAAGAGATGAGGGGACCATGCCCAGACACCATGCCCAGACACCATGCCCAGCTGGCTCCTACCAGCCTTCCTTTAGGCCCTTGTTAGGATGCGTTCTAACCAGGAGGGATGGGACAACATTACTATTGCTTATTTTTAAAATATTTTATTTTTATTTATTTATCTGAGAGACACAGAGTCAGACAGAAGGACAGAGAATGGGTGCGCCAGGGCCTCAAGCCACTGTTAACAAACTTCAGACACATGCACCATCTTGTGCATTTTGCTTACGTGGGTCCTGGGGAATCAAACCTAAGTCCTTTGGCTTTGCAAGCAAGTGGCTTAACCGCTAAGCCATCTTTCCAGCCCTGCTCTTTTTTTTTTTTTAATATGTTTGTTTATTTACAAGCACAGAGAGACGAAGATACAAAGAGAATGGGCACACCAGGACCTCCAGCCGCTGCAAATGAACTCCAGATGCATGTGGCTTTACATGGGTCCTGGGGAACCAAACCTGGCTCGTTAGGCTTTGCAGGCAAATGCCTTAGCCCGCTAGGCCATCTCCCCAGCCCCTACTTATTTATTTCTTGGAGACAGGTTCTCAGTAGCTTGCCTGGGCTGCCTTTTAACAAATGGGGTTCAAGTGAACCTCTCCTGCCTCCGCCTCCTGAGTAACTGGGGACCAGCCGTACTATCGGCATGTGTCGGGGCGTCATGATTGACTTCAGAGTAGGCCAGGCTCCCAGGCCTGGGGAGAGACTTAACTTCTGTGAAGGACTGGCATCCAGAAACCCGATCAGTTGAGGGTCTCCAAGTAAGAAACAGGAGCCGGGGAGGCGCCTGGGCTGGGAATCAGTGAGTGTGGAGAACTATGTCTTGGGTCCATAGTAGACATTTATATAAAACCTTAGAGGGAGGGTGGCAAGCTAGACTTGGTCGTCTGAGGAAGGAGGTCACATCACAGCGGCAGGTACCTGTGAACAACTGACTAGTCCAGGGAGGACCATGGTGGCAGCTGGGGGCTGTCAGAGCTCCCACGGCTCCAGATCAGGCCACCTGTTCACCACTTCTCCCTTCTGGGTTCTCATCGGGAGTGGGAGACCGAGACCAGCGCGAGAACCAAGGCACGGCCTCAGCAGCAAACCCGCGATCTTACGTGGGAGCTGACGCGAGAGCCGCCCCTCACCTGTGGCTGAAGGCCAAAGTGAGGATCTGTCGTTCTTACTAAAGCTGTGCCTTCTGGGAGGAAGAGAGAGAGAGAGCAAGATCCTACTGGGGCCTGCCTTAAACCCATTTACCTAATTGGTTTTGTGGGTGCAGAATCACATGTATGGAGAGTACAAGATTCTTGCTGGAACCCCAGAGGCCCCGAACTAGTCCCAGAGTGTCAGTTAAGAAGTAAGATGGGGCTGGGGAGATGGCTTAGCGGTTAAGCGCTTGCCTGTGAAGCCTAAGGACCCCGGTTCGAGGCTCGGTTCCCCAGGTCCCACGTTAGCCAGATGCACAAGGGGGCGCACGCGTCTGGGGTTCATTCACAGTGGCTGGAGGCCCTGGCGCGCCCACTCTCTCTCTCTCTCTCTCTCTCTCGCCCTTCTTTCTCTCTCTTAAATAAGTAAATAATATTGAAAAAAGAAGTGAGATGTATCCCAGCCTGGAGCATCCTCTGTGGGATCAGGAAGCACTCTTCCCTGGGGACCCTGTGGGGATAAATGTGGGTGCAATGGGGTTTTATTTTCTGGGGGTTCAAATGCAACTCACATCCCTGAGCTCAGGTTTGTTTTAACAACAAAAAAAAAAAATTGAGAAAAACGAACTGAAGAGGATGATTGCTTTTTTTGTTTGTTTGTTTGTTTTTGTAAACCGTTAACCGTTATATTTATTCCATTTCAGTGGAGGTTAGGTGGCGAAAGGAAAACGTCCAAGAACCAAAGGGCCAGGTGTGGAAACACTCACACGGGTCTAAGGGCCCCTGTGAGAGTCCACGGGCCTCGGGAAAAATTAAAATATCCTTTTCCACTCCGGCAGCAGCTAAGCGTCAAAGCTGCTTGGTAGGGTGGGAAGGACAAACCCTCAGGTGCTGGGAAATGAACATCCCAGGAGCTAGAAACGGAAAAAAAAAAAAAAAAAAAAGCTCAAAAGGGGCTTGAATCCAGGAGCCAGCATACCTGAGTACAGGGCCCTGTCCCGAAGGGGCTGGCCTTGAACTTCCCACGCACCTGAGTCATTCCGGCTCTTTCGTAAGCCCCAGAAATCGATGTAAGGATTTCTCTCAGGAGTCTTTTTCTAATTATCCACTTTCCCCTCTCACAAGAGTTGCAGGAAGGCAGGCAGTCTGGGGAGGATAGAGGAGCCATGGATTCTTTTGGGGGGGGGGACGAGAGGGACCCGGGGAGCTTTTTCTGAGCCTGGGAAGATGACTTGGGAAAATTCCAAGTTGAAAAGAAAATGCTCAATCAAAGGGATGGCTTGTTAGAGAGGCTCAGAGCTGGAGAATGAGACGGGAGAGTGGGGAGAAGCAAATGGACTTCGACGACCTAGATGTGGCTTCATCTGGCGACGCGGCGAAGCAGTCAAGGGTTTGCGAATCAGACGCGGAGCGCGCTCGGGCCCCGTTTTGGAGTGATGTCTCCAGTGAAGGCTCACCGCCGGTGGGAGCTGAGCCCACATAGCCAGTTTTGGAGTGAGGAGGTAGGGCAGCCCAATGGTCAAGGGGCAATTCTTTTCTGCGTGTGCGTGTGTATGTGTGCGCGCGCACACACATGTGGACTGAAGGTGTGTGGTATCTGTTGTGGCGTATGTGCCCTTGCACGGCACCCTGAACTTGCCTGCGACGGCAGCTCACTGCCATGGAAGATGGGCCGTTGTCACTCCATTGCTCTTCTGCCTGGTCTTGTTTTTGATTCAGAGGCTCTCTCTCTCTCTCTTTTTTTTCTTTTCTGTCCGCGGCTTGCAGGGCTCTCTGAATTCTTGGGTCTCTGCTCCTCCGTGAGACTGGGGTTACAGGTACTTGTGGCCCCACGGTTTATGAAGGATCTAGAGATTTGAACTTGGTCCCCTCAGGCCCTCTTGCTGGTCCAGGAAGCACATTTAAATTTTTTTTTTGTTGTTTATTTTTATTTATTTGAGAGCAACAGACAGAGAGAGAAAGAGAGAGAGAGAGACACACACACACAATGGGCCAGGGCCTCTAACCACTACAAACGAACTCCAGATGCACGCGCCACCTTGTGCATCTGGCTAACGTGGGTCCTGGAGAATCGAGCCTTGAACCGGGGTCCTTAGGCTTCACAGGCAAGCGCTTAACCGCTAAGCCATCTCTCCAGCCCAGGAAGCACATTTAACCACAGTACCACCTCCCCAGCCCTCAAGGCAAATTTTATCACTAATGTTTACCATCAGTGACACGCATGACAATAAAAACCCCATTTTGGGCCAGGCATAGTGGCACGAGCCTTTAATCCTAGCACTTGGGAGGCAGATGTTGGAGGATCACTGTGAGTTCAAGACCAGCCTGAGAATATATAGTGAATTCCAGGTCAGCCTGGGCTAGAGCGAGACCGTACCTCAAAACAACACCCCCCCAAACAAAAACAGTTTTGGAGTTTATGACCTCACAGTGCCTAACTTCACAAGACCTTCATATTGGGGGGGGGAACAAACGATGGCATCAAAATGGAAGAGAGACTAATTGGAAACTGGGTGATAGGAGGAAATTATCATGATCTATGTCTATACTTAATGGAAGTTATCAATAAAAAAGTTTTAAAAAGCCAGTTTTGAGCCAGTTTTTATGGTTGCTTTTGATCCTCTTTGGAGAAAGCACCCCTGAGTTGGCTGGGCAGGGGCACCCTTGCTCAGCACGCTGCCACGGGGCACCAGTGAACACGGCTCTGCAGGAGCCCAGTAGAGAGGCCGCACACCTGCTGAGGCCTGGCGGGTGAACGGGCAGTGAGGGCTGCGCTGTAGAAACCCTGGAGTTCTCAAGAGTGGAAAACACCCCAGACTCAAAATGGCCTGGATATCCATGATCTCACAGTGCCTGACACTACCTACACAAGACCACCATAACAGGAGGAAAAGATCATGACATCAACATAAAAGAGAGACTGATTGAGAGGGGAAGGGGATATGACGGAGAGTGGACTTTCAAAGGGGAAAGTGGGGGGAGGGAAGGCATGACCATGGGCTATTGTTTACAACTATGGAAGTTGTCAATAAAAAAAAGCTTATAAAAAAAAAAAAGAGGGCTGGAGAGATGGCTTAGCGGTTAAGCGCTTGCCTGTGAAGCCTAAGGACTCCGGTTTGAGGCTCGGTTCCCCAGGTCCCACGTTGGCCAGATGCACAAGGGGGCCCACACATCTGGAAATCGTCTGCAGTGGCTGGAAGCCCTGGCGCGCCCATTCTCTATCTCTCTCTCTGCCTCTTTCTCTGTCTGTCACTCTCAAATAAATAAATAAAAATAAACCAAAAAAAAAAAAAAAAAAGAGTGGAAAACATGCCAGGTGCCCTGGAAGGCAGGCACGGGAAAGGGGGCCAGGGCTGATGGTCATCCTCATCTGAGATCTCAGGGACATTAACATGAATATGCTAATGCCTCCATTCCATTGCCTGGGGTCCAGGTGATGTCATCTTGGCCCACCCCAGCAGCCTGAGAAGGCCTCTCTCAGGCTGTAATGGGGGGAGGTGGTGCAGAATAGCATCTCTTTCTTTCCTGGAACATTCTCCATGAAGTATTCATGGCGGCCAGGAAGTCCTCAAGGGGAGATGCTTGACAGACAGGTTTATTCGGAGCCCGCAGCAAAAAGGCCGCGCTTGCCAGTTTGCATTCCTGCAGGCTTGCCGCACTTGCATGCCTTTGATGGCTGATATGCACTTCAGCCTTCTGCGCACAAGAGGGCGACAGAGAGGGCTCCTAGGTGGGGGCCAGGTGGTGATCCACCTAGGACAGCGCAGAGCTTTCTCCAACACTGGGTCTTCAGGCCCAGCCTATGCAATATGTATTATACATGCCATCAATTGTGCTTGTAATTTATAATGTGCATAATATAGGATAATGTAGACATAATATATCATCTTTAATTTATCACTCGTTTATATATATATATAGATATATAGATAGATAGATAGATATATAATATAACCATATATGTGTATATAATATAGCTATATATATAATAGCTATTCTAACAGGGGTGTAGTGATGGCTCTTTTCAGTCTTTTTCTTTTTCAAGGTAAGGTCTCACTCTGGCTCAGGCTGACCTGGAATTCAGTATGGAGTCTCAGGCTGGCCTCGAACTCACGGCAATCCTTCTACCTCTGCCTCCCGAGTGCTGGGATTAAAGGCATGTGCCACCACGCCTGGCTGTCTTTTCAGTCTTGAAATTTTGCATTTTCCCTGATGCACTAAACCCTTCCCATGTGTTGACTGGTTATCTGCATAGCCTCCTCAGTGACATGGCCCTTTGTATCTCTTGCTTATTTCCTAACTAAATTGCTTGCCTTCAGTTAAATGACTGAGTTTTCGGAGTTCCTTAGATATTCCACATATAAATATTTTATCAAATATGCAGTTTGAAAGTATTTCCTCGCAGCCAGTGGCTTTTACTTTCAACCCCTCAAGAGGATTAGTCAGATAATTTTTAATTTTGACAAAGTGAAATATGTCAGGATCCTCCTTAGGGATTGTGCATTTGATGTGGCGCCTGAAAGCTCATCATTAAACCCTAATGTTTCGAAGTTTTATACTTTTAAGGATTTTGTAGCTTTAAACGTGTACCGAGATCTGTACTTTGTGTGAATCATAAGATAAGAGGTTTCAGTTCAAGTTCGCTGTTTACTCTCTTGGATGCTTATTTACTCCAGTTGTGAAAATCCATTCCTTCTTCCATGGGACTGCTTTTGCAATTTGTTGAGAATCAGTTGCCACTGGAGGAGAGAGAGGCTCACAAGACCCTGCTCCTCCCACAGTAGCTACTGCTGGGGGGGGGGGGCGGTGGAGTCGTGTTCTTCAGTGCTGTGGTCAGTATCAGGTTTCCATACTGTGGTAAACAACTGCTCACCCATGCTCATGAAAACAACCCGAACTTAATTTTAGTGGGACATACACACGTACGCACACACACACTCACACACACACACATGATGGTACGAAGGGGAATTGTGGGCAAGAGGGGGCTTAGTGGGAGAGAGGTAAGAGAGGGTGATGGGGTGAATAAGATCAAAATCCATTATACATATATGCATTATGTACATGTATGAAGTCTTCAAAAATGATTTAAAAGAATGAAAATTAGTTGTCCATACTTACGTGGGGCCATTTCATCCATTAGAAGTTTTTATCCCTTTTTTCTTCATTTCCTTTCTCTTTTTCTCCTTCCTTCCTTCTTCCCTCCCTCTTTCTTTCTTTGTCTGCTTGCTTGTTCATTTGTTTGTTTGCTTCTTTCTTTTTTCTTTTTATTTATTTATTAGATGAGAGAAAGAGAGAAAGAGAGAGAGAGAGGGCAGGCATGCCAGGGCCTCTAGCTACTGCAAATGAACTCCAGATGCATGTGCCACTGTGTGCATCTGGCTTATGTGGGACCTGGAGAATCAAACCTGGGTCCTTAGGTTTCACAGGCATGCGCCTTAACCACCTGAGAGCCCATCCTTTCATACGGAGCCTCACATGCTCAGCAGCCACTGCTCCCACGTCCGGCCATAGTCTAGTGGAGTGGTTTTTCCCTATTGCTCCCCTCTCTCTCTCTCCCTCCCCTCACATGACATAGGGAAGGCTTTTGTGCTTCAGGCTGTTAACCGACTTCCACAGGTTAGGTGACTGTAACAACAGAACTTTCCTTCTTTCTTCCTTTCTTCCATCTTCCCCCCTTTTCTTTTCTCCTTTGGCTCTTACATTCTTTCCACCATCTCTTCCAGAAAAGACCCTGAGCCTTGGAGGTTGTGATTAAGGCGCTTACCTGTGAAGCGTAAAGACCCAGGTTCAAGTCCCCAGGACCCACGTAAGCCAGATGCACATGGTGGTGCACGCTTCTGGAGTTTGTTTGCAGCAGCTAGAGGCCCTGGTGCACCCATTTTCTCTCTGTCTGCCTCTCCCCCACCTGTCAAATAATAATAATTAAAAAAAAAAAAGTTCAGGGCTGAGAACAAGCCTGCTGGTATGGATTTAATTCCTCAGTACCCACCTACAGCTAGATGAATATAGTGGCTCATGTGTTTGGATTTTATTGGTAGTGGCAAGAGGCCCTGGTTTGTTTTCTCTCTCTCATTAAAAAATAATAATAAAATAAATATTTTTTTTTTTAAAGTTTAGCTAGTCCAGCTTGTGTCTGAGGAGCATTGATTGAATGAAAGGAAAACAATGTGGTCTGGGCCATGGTTCAGTGGGAGGAACTTGCCCAGCATGTGTGAGGTCCCGGGGCCATCTCTGGCCCTCCAAAATTAAGTAAATAAATGACTAAATCAATGAAGGAAAGAAGGAAGAGCAACTACCTCAGAGCCTGGCAGGATGTTTGGCGTATCATCGAGTCCTAGCTGAGTACAAAGAAAGGCAAAATCAGTTGAGCCTGTTTTATACATCAAAGTGCTTAATCAATACTGGATTATCAGGTGGTCCCTGGTTGTACAGGCCATGTAAACAGGTGCTGCTCTATATTAGTTCAAATTTTGATTCCTTAATGTCCTGCCTGATGTTGAATTTGAAGCTCTCTGCACAGCTGATAAAAGTGGCCATTCTCAGGAGCTGGTACCACTGTCTTTAAAAAAAAAAAAATATTTTTTCAAGGGAGGGTCTCACTCGAACCCAGGCTGACCTGGAATTCACTGTGTAGTCCCGGGCTGGCCTTGAACTCACAGCAATCCCTCTTACCTCTGCCCCCCTCCCCCCCCCCCCAGTGCTGGAATTAAAGGCGTGCACCACCACGCCCAGCTCACCACCACGTTTACATAACAGACTATGTATGATAACTTGTCAGTTTCATTGTTTACTTTGTTCTTATTTTATACCAACAAGTGGAAAACAGACACCCGAACCTTCAGCACAAAGTGTTGTGTTGCAACTTAATAGACCTGAGATGAGATGAAGATCGTCAGATTTGCCTAAGGTATGGCACCTTCTGCCTCAATAGGATATTTGCTGGAATTCAGCCAACTTAAGACGTGTTGCATCTCGAGGAAAGAAACATGCTTAAAGATTGTGTGTGACATGCTGACACGTCTCACGGGCCCCTGGGTATGTCTGAAAGATAGGGCGGGAAGGAGGATTTGGTGGTACAATGCAGCAACTCCACAGAACCCACGAATCCTGTGCACTTCATGTCTGCACCCGGTTCTAGAAATCATGTGTGCACACGGGAAGTATCTAGAAAGCAGGTAATGATAGGACATTAGAGGGGGAAAAAAAACATGCAGACTTCAAGTCCTGGGAGGTTAGGGCTGAGATGAGACAGAAGGGTGCTGTGTAAACCCATTGTGAATGTCTTGCTTGTTTCAAGCAAGTCATTCAACACAAATGTGGTGAACTCTCTCTCTATACTTGCCCCTAGCATGCAATCATAAGTGAACCATTTCCTCCGTCTGTGGAGCTTACAGTGTGTGTGTGTGTGTGTGTGTGTGCTAATGATATGTGACATGTTCACCCAATAAGTCCCAATAATAAAACCACAACTGTGATGTATGTTTCAAAGGACAGGCGTCTACGTAACTACTGTAAGAGTCTAAATGGGGCAATTTGACTTAGTGACATTTCAGTTGCTATTGAAATGATGGATGGGCGGTAAACAGACATAGGAGGTGGAAGTGGGCATATTCCAGGTACAGGAAGAAGGGAAGCAAGGGGAGTGCGGGAACAGCCGGAGAGAGGTTGGCTTTCTCTTCAGCTGAGGAGCAATGGGATGCCATGGGCAAACTTAAACAGGAGAGGTGGGATGAAATGACCAGTTTGTGTTTGAACATATCAGTCTGGCACAGCCCAAAAGGTTGGAAGGACCGGACAGATCCAGGTAGGACCGTTACCAAGCAAGTCCAGGGTCCAGCTGGAAAAAGGCGCTAGCAGAGTGGCGATGGAGATGGGCAGAGTGGAGGGGACTTGACAGCTATGGGGGGAGACAGGAGCTTCATGAGATCTCGGGGATGGACTGGAGGGGGTGGGCTCATGAGAGATCAGGGTGAGGAGAGGAGACTGCTGGGTATCAGTAAACAGCAGGTGTACTGGTCCATTTTCGGTCTCTGTCACAAAATATAGGAGGCTGCATAAAGAAGTTTATAAAGCTCATGATTTGTGTGGCTGGAAGGTGATGCCAGCGTCCTGGAAGGGGCTCCTTGACTATGCTGTGGCAGGCTGGAGGAAGGGAAAGGAAAAACATTTCTGTGCACAAGCAACCAAGCACGTGGCACGGTCTCACTTTATAACAGCCTGCTTTCACGAAGCATCTTTTCCTGAGAGTGGCACCGCATGATCTGCTCACCTCCCCTTGGGCCTCACCTGGTAAAAGTTCCTTTTCCCCGGGCTGGAGGGATGGCTTAGTGGTTAAGGCGTTTGCCTGCAAAGCCAAAGGACCCAGGCTCGATTCCCCAGCACCCACGTTAGCCAGATGCACAAGGGGGCGCACGCGTCTGGAGTTTGTCTGCAGTGACTGGAGGCCCTGGTGCGCCCATTCTTTCTCTCTCTCTCCTTTCTCTCTCCCCTTTCTCTGTCAAATAAATAAATAAATAAGTTCCTTTTGCCATACATTGCTCATGGGGACCAAATTTCCTGTTCTCGAAACTTTTTGGGGAACATACTCAAACCACATCCAAAATGTGTTCATCACTTTGTTTTGATATTGGAGTTTAAAATGTTCTGGGAGGGCTGGAGAAATTGCTTAGTTATTATGGCACTTGCCTGCGAAGCCTAAGGACCCATGTTCGACCCTCCAGATCCCCTGTAATCCAGACGGACAAAGGTGAGGGTCTCTCGTCACTGCAAATGAACTTCCAGACTGCAGACGTCACACTAGCTTGCCCATGAACTTCCGATTTTCCTGGCCCTGCCTCTCATTGCCAGAGGTCCATTGAGATCCTAGATACATGCGCTGGTGTGCATCCTGTTTTATGTGGGTGTCAGGGTATCAAACCTGGGCCTGGGGAAATGGCTTAGCGGCTAAGGTGTTTGCCTGGGAAGCCTAAGGGCCCTGGTTCGATTCCACAGGACCCACATAAGCCAGATGCACAACGGGGTACATGCACCCGGAGTTCACTTGCAGTGGCTGGAGGCCCTGGCGTGCCCATTCTCTCTCTCTCTATCTGCCTCTTTCTCTCTCTCTCTATCTCAAATAAACAAATAAATCAATAAATATATCTAAAAAAAAAACTTGGGCCAGCATTTTTTTGCAAGTAAGTGCCTTTTTTTTGTTTTTGTTTTTGTTTTTTTGTTTGAGGTAGGGTCTCACTGTAGCTCAGGCAGATCTGGAATTCACTAAGTAGTCTCGGGGTAGCCTTGAACTCACGGTGATCCTCCTACCTCTGCCTCCCTAGTGCTGGGGCCTCTAACTACTGAGCCATCTCTCTCCAGCCCGACTTTCCCTATTCTTCCGTTTTCTCGGCAGAAGCATTTGTTGCTCTGTCTTGATCTATATTTTTTTTCTCCCCACTGAGCGAATACTTGCAAAGCGCCTCTTGGGTTCCGTCACTCTGCTCTGTGAGGGGACGTTGGTGGGCGAATCAAGTTTGCCCAGAGAACCCGCGAGCTTGTCCGGTGGGGACAAGACGCAAATGCTTCAACAACCTACCGGGTTCTGGCTTGAACACGTGCGCGTAGCAGCTACCGTCTCATTGCTGGGACAAGACTACGTGAACGGAAGCAGCTTGCAGAAGGATGGGGTTTGCTTCTGGCTTAGTGTTTTGGGCGGTGCAGAAAGCAAAGCCAGAGCAGCCAGGCAGCCATCCCGGCCCCACAGCAGCAGGGAGAGAAGCAAGAGTGAGCTGGCAAGTGTGGCAAGTCTGGGGCTTCGGGGGTGAGGGGCTACAAAGTCCCAAAGGCCCACCCCAGGGACACATCATCCCCCCACCCCGCATCAAGATTCCACCTCCCAAAGGCTCCAAACCCTTCTCAGACAGCACCATGAGCTGGGCACAAGGCGCTCAACCCTTCGAGGACGGGGAGGAGTGTTGGAGAGTTTCTACTCAAACCACCGCAGCCCGTCATGGGCTCATGGGTTTGAGTCTTTCTCCCAGCTGGGGCTGTTCTGGAAGGCTGTAGCATCTTCAGGAGGTGAGCCTGGCTAAGCTGCCCGGTCCTCCTGCCGTCAGGCCTTCCCCATCATGACAGACCATCGCCAGGAAGTGAGAACCCTTTCTTCTCTTAAGTTGCTCTGTGCCAGGTATTTGGTGATTAGCAACAGCAAAGTTCACTAATACATACGACTCTCGCGTCTCCTTATATAGAGGTGCACTCTACACGAAATGGTTACGAAGTGGGGTGGAGATATGGCTCAGACATTAAAAGGCACTTGCTTATGGAGCCTGATGGCCTAGGGTTCCATTCCCCAGAAAGCCAGATGCACAAAGTGGCACATGCGCTTAGAGTCCATTTGCAGAGGCAGGACGCCCCGGCGGCATGCCCATTGTCTCTCTCTGCTTGCAAATAAGCAATTTCTAAAGTGGTTTATAAATAATAAGTAAACAGCAATAGAAGTGCTGCAGGAGAAGTCAGGGAAGAAATGCAGTGTTAAATAAGGCAATCGGCGGTGGCGGCGGGGAGGGGGGGTGGGTTGCTGGAGGGATGGCTTAGTGGTTAAGGCACTAACCTGCAAAGCCAAAGGACCTAGGTTCGATTCCCCAGGATGCACATGAGCCAGATGCGCAAGGTGGTGTATGCTTCTGGAGTTTGTTTGCAGTGGCTGAAGGCCTTGGTGTGCCCATTCTCTTTCTGCTTCTTTCTCTGTCAAATAAATAAAATAAAAGTAAATGAAAAATTAAAAAAAAAATAAGGCAGTGGGGGTTTACTGAAAAGTTGGTATCGGCGTGAACACCTGGAGACTGGTGAGCTCTGTTGTTATGTTGGGGAAGGGACTCTATGCAAAGGGCACAGCACATGCAAAAGCCCAGAGGTGAATGAAGGGGAGAGCCAAAGGAGTGGGCTCACAGTAAAGTAAGGTCTCGCAGGGTCCTGCGGGCGTGTGACACGACATTAGCTCCCATCCTTGAGCTTGAAACCGTGTGCCCTACCCCCCCCCCCCCCCCGCCTCCACCACGCGGTGTTTTGTTTAAACCTCGCTTATGGCATTCTGGCCATCAAGTGTTATTTTCTGCATTGTGGAGCAGAGCATTATGATAATGCTCCTTTAATCTCTTGTAAACATTTTGTTAATGGTTGCCTCATTTTCTTCACCTGATTAATTTTCTGTGTTCCTATTTCTAATTTTTTTTTTTTGTTTTCTGGACTATCCAACAGAGTTGGTAAACTCCGCTAGACACAATTTTCCCTGTGATCCGGTATACACCAGGCTCTCCATAACCGCCCCCCGCAAGCTTCCCCTTGGAACCTTTCCCGCTCCGTCGGGCCTGCTTTCTTTCAGCCCCTCGCACATCTGCTATCCTCAGAATTCATTTTCCCTCTCAACTGGGTTTCTGTTCCTTTCTTGATTTAGGTCTTCTTTGGTTGGGGGTCAATCTTACAACCAACTTCTAAGAAACAGTTAAGGGAGAATTCAGTTTTGAATTCTGCATGCCTAAAAATGTCTTTATTCAGTTCTTTTTTGTTGTTGTTGTTGTTTTTGTGTTTTTGAGGTAGGGTCTCACTCTGGTCCAGGCTGACCTGGAATTAATTAGGTAGTCTCAGGTTGGCCTCTAACTCTCAGTGATCCTCCTACCTCTGCCTCCTGAGTGCTGGGATTAAAAGCGTGCACCACCACACCCGGCTTCTTTTTTTTTTTTTTTTTAATTACTTGTTTGTGTGTTATAAGTGTGCGCACACGTGACCACAGTCTCTTGCTACTGCACGAGAATGCCCGTCCAACTTTACTTGGGTGGCTGGGGTATTGAACCTATGCCAGTAGATTTTCCAGCAAACACCTTTAACCTCTGAGCGGTCTCCCAGTTCTTAAGCTTCACTTGTGATAGATGCAAAATTCCAGAGTGGCTATAATTTTTCCTTGGAATTTTCAAGACATTGTACTTCTGTTCTCTAACCTCCCATCTTGCTGTGAGAAGTCACTTGTCCTGACTTTGTGTGTGTGTGTGTGTGAGTTTTCACCCTGTGTGCAGGTGAAGGCTCCTCCTCATCCTGGCTTTCTGCTATGCTGGATATGGGGTTGCTCGGTGAAGTGGAGGATGCTCAGTGATTTGCAATTTCAGATAGATTGTGAGTAATGTTTACATTATTTGGAACATGCTTACCTAAAAGATTACTCTCTGTGGCATTTTACTGAGAACTGTTTTTGTTTGTTTTGCTAAATCTGGCAATCCTACAAGTTGGAATTTTTTTTTTTTTCCTCTCAACCTGGAGACTGTCTTTCAGGCTGGAGAAATATTAGTTTCCAGTTTAAAAGGATAAACTGTTTCAATACGGCTCCTAACTGGCCATAAGCATCTCCCGGCCGTCACTCTCCCATTTTATGTGCCTGGGAATAAACTCCTCCAACGCTTTGGCTGCTTGGCTAGACTCACTGCTGTGTTTCCCTGTAACACATGCGCATTGCTTTATAATTTACTTTTTTTCTTTTTGAGGTAGGGTCTTGCTGTAGCCCAGGCTGACCTGGAATTCACTATGTAGTCTCAGGGTGGCCTTGAACTCCCAGCAAATCCTCCTACCTCTGCCTCCCGAGTGCTGGGATTAAAGGCGTGTGCCGCCGCGCCCGGCTTTGTTTTATAATTTTTGAGTCTTAGAAAATCTGACTTCTTACTATAGAAGATGCCACACCATTGCACTCCACAGTGCAAACTGCACACCATGTAAAGTGTTTCCACCCACGATGTGTAAGTATCATGGTACTTATTAGTGCCGTATTGAATCCTGCTTTACCGTGACTGCCAATGAGGACTCAATGTGCCGAGTTATAATTAAGTTTCATTTCTTTTTTTTTTAATGTTTTTTTTTGTTTTTGTTTTTCGAGGTAGGGTCTCACTCTGGCTCAGGCTGACCTGGAATTCACTATGTAGTCTCAGGGTGGCCTCAAACTCTCGGAGATCCTCCTACCTCTGCCTCCCGAGTGCTGGGATTAAAGGCGTGCGCCACCACGCCCGGCTTTTTTTTTTTTTAATTTTTATTTATTTATTTAAGACCGACAGAAAGAGAGAGAAAGAGGCAGAGAGAGAGAGAGAGAGAGAGACAGAGAGAGAGAGAATGGGCATGCAAGGGCTTCCAGCCACTGCAGACGAACTCCAGACACCTGCATCCCCTTGTGCATCTGGCTAACGTGGGTCCTGGGGAATTGAGCCTCGAACTGGGGTCCTTAGGCTTCACAGACAAGCGCTTAACCGCAAAGCCATCTCTCTAGCCCAAGTTTCATTTCTTGCATGAATTTATTTTCTCCTTGTTGTATTGCATAGTTTTCTATATACCTGCCCCTATTTGGCTCCCAAGAGGATAGTAGGGTTCACTCTCCTTCCACTTGCCGTGTAAAGCTCCTACTAAGTGCACACATAACAGGCTGACTTTCACCCTCGTCTTGACTTCCAGGGACCCGCATCCTGCTGCTGAGTGTGGTCTCCGCCTCTGACAAGACTCTTCCTGTCCCAGACTCTTTCGAGACTTCTCACCTCTCTGCCCGGCTGAGTGGAGCGTCACTGGTGAACATCACCTCCCTTACCTTCTAGCTTCACGAAGCTTTTGAGAAAATCTGATGCCATTTTGATGACTGAATTCCATGGTTCTGGTGTACGTTTCTCTTTTTATTTTATTTTTGGTTTTGCTTTCTTTCTTTCTTTTTGGTTTTACGAGATAGAGTCTCACTTTAGCTCAGGCTGACCTGGAATTCTCTATGCAGTCTCAGGGTGGCCTCGAACTCATAGTGATCCTCCTACCTCTGCTTCCCGAGTGCTGGGATTAAAGGCATGTGCCACCACGCCCGGCTTATTTTTGGTTTTTCGAGGTAGGGTCTCACTCTAGCTCAGGCTGACCCGGAATTTACTGTGTAGTCTCAGGATGGCCTCGAACTCATGGCGATCCTCCTACTTCTTGCCTCCCGGGTGGCTGGGATTAAAGGCATGTGCCACCACACCTGGCTTTTTATTTTTTAATTTTTTTTTAAAACAGGACCTCATGTAGCCCAGTATAGCCCTGAACGCCAGATCCTCTTCTCTCCCAAGTGCTGGGATTTCTGGCCTGCAACTGCCATGCCTGACTTTTCACTGTTTGCTATTTTCAGCTCTAGGTCAGATGGACATCCCCAATGTTCTCCCATGTTGGTTTCAAATTTATTTTGGCGTGGGGGCTCATGTAAGAATTACACTGAATCTCCTAACATGTGCCCACATCTCCTGAGATCGCAGTGGGTGCGGCCCTGCGGCATTTCCTGAGAGAGCTTACATTTGAATGCGGAGGGCTGCTTCCAGAGAGCCCATGAGATTTCTCGCTGGAGAATGCAGAGCTGCCTGCCACGTCGTAGCCTCTCGGTCAGCTGTGTGCCACGAAAACGTGTTTTCTCTTTGTTTCCCTTTGAAGCAGCCCAAACTCTGCATTTTTACCATTTGCTGAAGTTTTAACAATCTTTTGTTTTTGACAACTATGTAACCCATGTCCCACAGAGGAGCAGAGACCCGAGACTCTTTGGAGCCCCACCAGCTCTGTAATCAGTAAAGGGAGAATCCGGCTCAAAAACAGGACTCTGCAGAAGGGCGACAGAGCAGAATGGCTGACGTCCCAGTCTGGCCACCCTTGGCGAGTGTACGAGGTGCCACAGGGGCATATGCCACCCCCCCAAACACACACCACGTTACACACATCACACACACACACACACACACACACACGAAAAAGTTCACTGCCGCTGTTTCACAGACACGGAAAGGGATCGTGGTTGGTTTGTGTCTCGACGTGCCTGTAACTATGTTAAAAACTGTGCTTTATGTTGGTCACAGAGCCTCACACACTGTATTGCTCAGAATGATAAGCAAAGAGCTGGATTTCCCTCGACAGAACATGGTATTTGAGCTTCAAACCTCAACTATTCCCCAGTAGAAACCAATGACATGTCTGTCCTATGTAGCAGGAAACCGGAGAGAGGTCAACCGTGCTTATGATGGCCAGAGAGTCTCATGAATGGGGGGTGGGGGGCGTGCTCTGCTGGGGAGGACTTTGTCATGGAGAATGGACCAGCCAGAGCTTTATAGAAACTACGAGAGGGAGGAGCCAAGGTGTGGTGTGAGGAGCATGCCTAACCCGTCCACGTGCGGCTGGGCCCCAAGTGCCCAGTGGGTAATGGGCTTTAGGGAGTCTGAAAGGCAAGCGGATTGCTTGGATTCAATTGGGGGGGGGGACAAGAGGACGGTAGTGCGTGAAGACAGCATGCCGACAAGTGGCTTCAGATTGGGTGCGCTCCCTGTAGTGGGCAAGGGCTGTGGTCTGAGTGGGTGGTGGTGGGAGACAGTTTGGGCCAACCGAAGAGCTCCGAAATCGGGGTGTGCTAGGGGGTCCACGCGGAGTATTAGAGACGCAGAAGAAAGAGACCGGCGTTCCCTGTGGCCGTCTCCCATGCGTCCGCCTCCCCGTGTGACTAACCGCATTGTGTTTTGTTTTCCTTCCTCCCTGGCAGAGAAACGCTGCTCTCTGGTCCACTCGAGGAGACCCGTGCATACCTCTCTGACAGCAGTTGGACAGAGAAGACTTGACCCTCAACGTCTCTAGAAGACGGAACCCCCACCCTGGGTGACGCGGCCTGGCACCCTCTTGGTAGCCTTCTGCAAATGGCAACCAGGACCGAGAAGGCTGAGACAGGTTCCTCCGGAGTCAAAGATGGGGTTCTCTGTGTATCGGGGTGAGGCCACAGGAGGCGGGCGAGAGTTGATGGTGTGATCAACAGAGACAAGGTGTGGGGAGCGCCGGGAATCACAGGGACGCGCAGGTGGCTGTGGAAGAGTAACCAATAAATAAATGACAGAGGCTCAGAGGCCGTGGCGTTGCGACAACCTCAACAGCTAAACTAGGCAGGCCCATCACATGGCTTTGACCAAGGCTGGCAGATTCCAGGATGCCGGAACACTGAACCAGCTTCCCAGCATTCAGCACTCCATGTGCCAGCCACCTATGGGCCCCCAGGGAAAGTGTCCCGGCGACCCCTCCAAGAGCCCACGGCTGTTCCCTATTGGCCACACCCCCGCCCAGAAGAAAAAGTGCCGGTACCGGGAGAAATCCCATAATGCTCGCTGCTGGGCTGCTTCAGCTCTCTGGAGGGGGTCCCCCATTCTTAGCCACTGATCCTTTACCTGATGTTGACAAGTCACATTCTTGGGCTACATTTGCTTCCTAATCAGGTGTGGCTGGGGCGACAATAGGCTTTATCACTGATACGTTCTGAGCGCCGGGGCTCGTTACCCATTACCCTTATGTGGGTTGGGGTAAGCTAACATCATCATCTTAGCTCAAGTTCTACCTAATGTCCAGCACCTGATACAGAACTGCCAGCTCACAGCAGTTTGGTGAGTCCGTGAGTGAAGGAGTGGGTGAATGAGGTGTTGATACTGGCTAATAAATACAGTTAAAACCCTGATAAACAAATAACCAAGCACTCACAAATTGTCGATTACAAGTGAAAAGTGGTTGTCCAATACCCCCGCCCCCCGCCCCCCCCCCCCACACAACACTAACTTCTTCTCCCACTGGATAAAGGCCCTAGCTCTGACGTCTCCCACGAGGATCTGGGTCTCAGCTGTGTGCTCATGCAGCAAGCCCTTTCCTGGGTACCTACTATGCGCTGGACGTATGTTTGCTAGGTGCCAGTGGTTCACTTGTGAGTAAAAGCTGTAAGGAGACCAGGTCGTGACCGGGCGGGGGAGACAGACAACTAACATAACACGTACCTGAATGTTTGCATACTGGCTGGTTGTGTCATAGAGGAAAATCGAGCAATGAGGGGCACAGGGAAAGCTAATGTAGGAGGTAGTATTTGAGCGAGGAACAGGAGGAGAGCGCAGAGCCATGGAGTAGGGAGGGAAAACTTCCCACTCGGCGGGAAGAGCATGTGCAAAGGCCCTGAGGTGGGAACGCAGTGAGGTGGGGCCCAGAGAGGAGCAGATGGTATCAGGGTTGGGGCAGGTCGTTCGGCCCTACGTGATTTTTTTTTTGATGCTCTGAATTAGGTGGGAAACCCTTCCTCTTGGCTTTGTTGTTGTTGTTGTTTGTTTGTTTTCAGAGGTAGGGTCGCGCTCTAGCCCAGGTTGACCTGGAATTCACTATGGAGTCTCAGGGTGGCCTCGAACTCACAGTGATCCTCCTACCTCTGCTTCCTGAGTGCTGGGATTAAAGGAATGCACCACCACGCCTGGCTTCCTGGAGGCTTTTGAGCAGAGAACTGATTGGTAGGACTTCGGTTTTTATTTTCACCTTACTTTCACGTTATTTTATTTTTCGTTGTGAGGCAGCATCTCTCACTCTAGCCCAGGCTGACCTGGAACTCATTCTGTAGTCCCAGTCTGACCTCGAACTCATGTTGATCCCCTTACCTCTGCCTCCCGAGTGCTGGGATTCACGGTGTGCACCACCATGACTGGCTATGACTTCAGGTTTTTGGTTTTTTTTTTTTTTGGCTTTTTTGAGATAGGGTCTCACTCTAGCCCAGGCTGACCTGGAATTCACTATGGAGTCTCAGGGTGGCCCCGAACTCACGGCGATCCTCTTACCTCTGCCTCCCGAGTGCTGGGACGAAAGGCATGTGCCACCACGCCCGGCCTTGAGTTCGGTTTTAACAGAATCACCCGTGAGGAGAATGTTTAAATGACCTGAAAGGAGCAGACGGTGGCTGGAGGATGGCCGCTGCAGCTCCGGGGCTGAGGGGGAGCAGACCGTGTCCTTGTGAAGGGAGTGCCCACAGGAGGGTCGGACGTGGGGTGCGAGCCAGGCAGAGGGTGACTGTAGATTTGAGTGACGTGAGGGAGAAAAGACGGGCAGCCAAGCCAACATGCGCACACAGCGGCTGAGCCCCTTCTTGGTCTGTCAGAAGACAACCGCTCCTTCCAGACACTGGGCTCTGCCAGCTCTGAGTGTCTAGACTCTTCCAAACCTTTCAGAGCAGGTGCATCGGAAGTTTGACTGTCTTGCAGCCCCACCTCTTACTCCCAAAGAAGCCAGTGGGAGGACAGCTGCTTGCTGTCCCCATGCCCCATCTGTCTTGGTGACCGGGGGAAGGGAGAGGGGGGTTCTGGAGGAGATGCATTCCGAGTTCCCATGACTAACTCCTGTCTCTCACTCTCCTCCTCCACAATCCTCCCCCACACTTTCTTCACTACCCTCCCCTTGAGGCTTGAGCAGAACAAACCTGCTTCTCAGCCCGGTGACCGTGACAGCATATTCCTACTAAACAGAATAGCCAGAGAGCCTCAGAGCCCATTGGAACGAGGGGGCTCCTGCCGAGTTCAAAAGTTCAAGTTCAAATTTATGGTCGCGAGCAGTAAGAGAAATCATCCGTGGGACTCTGTCCACCCATCGCTCTCCCGAGAGTATTGGACACGTCACAGTCAGAGCTTCGAGGGAGCCGCGGCACTCAGGGCGTACTGAGACCCTGGGCTGCCAGAGGAAGGGTGCGGCCACAGAGCCAAGGTTATTCCAGGGACAAGAAGTGAAACTAAGAGGTTGAGGATGTCTCTGTGACAGTCCTTGGTGATGAGGGACGGTGGGATCGTGCCCTGAATGGATGGGTTACGTAAATCAAGGAACACAGCAGCTCCTTGAGCAGGGGGGGCTGGTGTCACCCATTCGCCCAATTCCTTCGCTCATTGCCTCACCAGATGCTTACGAGCGGGCAGTTGTGTGTCAGGTGCTGGACACTATGTCGAACTTGATTGCTGAGACGATGGCCTCGGAAGCATGGTGACCATCCCTGGCCCTCAGAACACTGTCCCGCACCCTCTGCCTGTCTTTGGAACACCCCATTCCCAGATTCCTGTCTTTTACCAGGGGAAGAGGGATGAGAAGCTACATAGCAAGGTACTCTTGGGCAACCTCTGCTGGTATTAAAAAAAAAAAAGATTGTGTTTCTTGCATGCATGTGGGCCGCCTGGTGACCAGGGAGGTCCTTGCCCAAGGAAAGGAGACCTGAAGTTCCTGGCACCCGTGTCTGGTGGAAGGAAAGAACTTTAAGCTGAAATTGTAGAAACTGCGGGCCAGCCCAACCCTGTCAATCAGTGGGTGACATATGACAAGGTGTCTTGTGTCCTTATTCCCTAGTCAGCTCACTTGGGAAACAGGCAGAGGAGAGGGGCTCATGACCCCCAATGTCTTCTCTTAATAGTTCTGAGATTTGACACACTGCATCCTTTAAGATGACCCAAGTAAACCGATTTCCTGGCACGTGATAGGAAGCAAAGGCCTAGGGGAGGACCCATGCTGATTCCATCCTTGCTAAGAGTCTTTAGTCAGGGGAGTGGCAGGCACTTAGGATAACCAGACAGCTTTGGTTGGTATTAAAATGAAGCTGGCCTCTAGGCGAGATTGGCGGCTTTGTGGGTGACCTATTGACCTAACGGGGATTTCGTGATGGTTAAACGAGTTCACGTAAGCAGAGTGCTGACTGGCCAGCCTTAAGTCTGCCCGTATGAGTGGTGACCGTCACCATCATCGTCACTGCCACCAAGACACAGCCTCAGCCACGGTCTCTTCCGGCCACCCTCCTCTTCACAATGGCTGGTGGTACCTTTAACTTGGAGGCTTTGGCTGTGGGCGGCACAAGACGACCCTTCTCTCACTGCTTGACTTCGGAACCCGCAGACCCGCTGGGTGGTCGGGATAGAGTGGGTGAGATTAGGGGATGTGGCTGAGGTGACGGAAGAGTGTCGCTTACTGTGAGGCTCCGAGCGCTCATGGGAGGTTCTGGGCAGCGCTGTGAGCCTCTGAGGAGCTCACGGAGTCACGGCTGTGGGGTCACCGCGCCTTGGGCCACCGTGGAGATGGAGGCCCGACCTTCACCCCTTGCGCATACTGGCGAGTGAGTGGGGGACTGCCAGCCTCGGGAAGACTGGTTCGTTCGTGGTGTGACAGGGTCCCGGGGAGAGGGTCTCTCTGGGCTTTGGTGGCTGCCCAGCTGCTTGATCAGGAAGCCCACCGGGAGCAGAGCCGAGATCCCAGGCTGCTGTGGTGCTGCCTGTGGTGGGAGCAAACGACCCGCTTCATTTGAAGATGGAATGCAGAACTTGCAGGAAAAATAAATAAGTAAATAAATAAAACCCTGTTGTTTGGAAGGCCAGCGAGTCCTGTCCAAACAGAACCAGAGCCACTAACGATTGCTCACAGCAGGTCACTAGAAGGAGTATCAGATCCGGCCTTGGGTTAGCTGGTCTTGGTGGGAAGGACCAGCCAAGCTGTGCACACACGTGTGTGCGTGAGTGTGTGCTTATGCAGCCACCAGTCTCCACCCGTCTTCAGGTGAAACCATCAGGTTTCCCTGAGAGAGACACGTGGCAGCCATCCCGACATGGCTGATGTTAACTGGCAGATGGGTGACAGTTTGTCCCCTGCCTGGCAGGATGCTATGTCTCAGTAAATCCAGACGCTCAGGCTTCCTGTGCAGACGCGGGGAGCTGAGATGTCAAACGCTGTTGCCTCTTCCTGGCTGGCGAAAGTGAGGGTGATTTCAGAAGTCATCGCCTCTAGGTTGTCCCCAGCTCCCCCTCTGTCCCCCCCCAAAAGAAGCAGCATGTCGCTGCCTTGGAAACTCCACGCAGAAGCTCTGACACCTTGGGGACTTGGGCCCAGTGTGTTCTCTGTGGAGAGGAGTTACCCCCAGGGACCGGGAGACGGCTTGGCAAAGAGTTGGAAAACAAAACAAATTCTTCGGTGTAAATATCAGTTGATCACAGAGATTTTTCTTTTCTTTGTTTTTTGGATTCCAACCAGGCTCAGGATTAAGTTCTTACCTGGCAAGTGAACCTGAACTTCAAGAGCTCAGAGAGGAAGGCCACCTTGTGTGCCGATCTCTCACTCTGGGTCTCACTCTCCCCCCCCACCCCCATCAAGTAGGGAGTTGAATCCAACGACCCTCGGTTTATTTCCTGCCGTAGATACGGTGGGTTCAGTTTGTCATGCGCTGTGGTTCCTTAGTGACCGTCCCTCTGCTTTCTTCAGTTTGGAGCACGTTGACAGTGACCCCCGCCGGGCGGGGAGGCACACGCCTTTCATCCCAGCACTAGGAGGGCAGAGGTAGGAGGATCGCCATGAGTTCGAGGCCACCCTGAGATTACATAGTGAATTCCAGGTCAGCCTGGGCCAGAGTGAGACCTGACCTCGAAAAAGCAAAAGAAACAAAGTGACCCCCGCGCTCCTCAAGAGCATCTTTCAGTGGCACCTTAGATTGCCCTCTTCAACCCCGTGGCTCATCACCATGATCCCTGTGTGCCCAAGAGCGTCACAGCGATCGATGGTGCATTTTGCAGACAGGGGGCTGACGTGAACAAAAACGGGGCTCAGGTTCTGCTCTGTGTCAACTGACCCCCTTCTCCTGCCCCGGCCACCTTCCTTTATGGTGCCCAGACGTCACCTCACATGCGGGGGACCAGGTTCTTTCTACTCTCAAACTCCATGCGTTGCCTCTCGGAGACGCCTGAGTGGTCCTGGCTCCATGCTGAGCTGGGCTGCCATGAAGGAAACTGTGGGTGACTGTGGGGGTGGGGAGCAGAGGGAATCTGGAGGCCAGCCTGGGGGAAAGCATTCTTATTTCAATTGGTGCATTGATTATTGATTGGTTTAGGCAAGAGGCGTCTTCCAGGTTCTTCTTGTTTAGTTCTTTATACTCAAACGAGGTGTCTGGAGAGTAATAAGAACAAAATAATAGGAATACTTGGTTTAGGCCACTCTATCCCATTCTGTCTTAGGGGTCAGAATACTCTAGAGAACTTACTGAGATTTAGTTTCCTAAATGGTGGTTCATGCCTGTCCTTCTAGCACTATAGAGGCTGATGAGTTCAAGACCAGTCTGGACAAAAAGCCAGACCCCATAACAGACAGGCAAGCAGACAGACAGACAGCATAAGTGGGCTCTAACAGAGTCAGCAGCTGTGAGAAGCATCTGATTATTATTATTATTATTATTAATAATAATAATAACAACTTCCATGATTGTAAACAATATCCCATGGTAATGCCCTCCCTCCCCCCACTTTCCCCTTTGAAACTCCACTCTCCATCATATCCCCTCCCCCTATCAATCAGTCTCTCTTTTATTTTGATGTCATGATCTTTTCCTCCTGTTATGATGGTCTTGTGTAGGTAGTGTCAGGCACTGTGATGTCATGGACATCCAGGCCATTTTGTGTCTAGGGGGAGCACGTTGTAAGGAGTCCTACCCTTCCTTTGGCTCTTACATTCTTTCTGCCACCTCGTCCGCAATGGACCCTGAGCCTTGGAAGGTGTGATAGAGATATAAGCATCTGATTTTTTAAAAGAAATATTTTATTTACATATGAGAGAGTGAAGGAGAGGGGTTGGGGAGAATGGGCTCACCAGGCCCCTGGACACTGCAAATGAACTCCAGAGGAATGCGTCACTTTTGTGCATCTGGCTCTATGAGGGTACTGGAGAGTTGAATCTGGGTCTTTAGGCTTTGCAGACAAGCACCTTAACCACTGAGAAATCTCTCCAGCTCTAGTCTTGTTTTGAGGCACGGTCTCATTATCAGAGGCTGGCCTTGAAATTGCTATGTAGCCAGATAACCAGCTTCTCTCAGAGTCACCTTCCAAGTGTTGGGATTTTTATGTGGTAGCCACCACACCTAGTTCAAGTGGGGCTGGGGATTGAACCCCGTGACTCCTGACTAAATCCCAGCCAAGAAGGGTCTGAGAATGCATATTTCTTTTCTTTCTGTCTTTCTTTCTTTTTTCTTTTTTTCAACTTTGTTTTTGTGAGGTAGGGTCTCACTCTAGCCCAGGCTGACCTGGAATTCGCTATGTCGCATCAGGGTGGCCTCGAACTCATGGCGATCCTCCTACCTCTGCCTCTGAGTGCTGGGATTAAAGGCTCTGAGAATGCATATTTACTTCGAGCTCCCAGTAATGCTTCTGCAGCAGAAGGCCCTGGACCCCCACTTCCTGCGTTACTGACCTGGGGCACAAGGGTAACCCTAGGTCATTAGCCTCCTGTGCAATAAGCTCTAGCGTAACCTGTTTTTTTTTTTTTTTGTTCATTTTTATTTATTTATTTGAGATTGACAGAGAGAGAAAGAGGCAGATAGTGAGAGAGAGAGAGAGAGAGAGAGAGAGAGAGAGAGAGAGAGAATGGGCATGCCAGGGCTTCCAGCAACTTCAAACGAACTCCACATGCGTACGCCCCTTTATGCATCTGGCTAACGTGGGTCCTGGGGAATCGAGCCTCGAACCAGGGTCCTTAGACTTCACAGGCAAGCGCTTAACTGCTAAGCCATCTCTCAAGCCGGTAACCTGGGGTTTTTGAGCTTATAGGCAACACAACGCAAGAGATGCGCAAGTCCTTAAGCACTCTAAGGCCACAGAAACCAGTGTGGACTAAGAAACCACCACAAATTGACTATGGGGATAAAAAATGACTATGGGGAAACCTCGCAGGGCCGCGCTGTGAGCATCCGGCCGCTAGGGGGCGCCAAGGCTATTGCTTTCCAGGCCTGCAGGGCCCAGCAGAGGAAAACTACTGTGGCTTGCAATCCTAGGCTCTGGCTCCCGGCTGGCTGCGATCTTCACCGCACAGATGCCATCCAGAACCGCGGGGCTGCAGGGGAGGGGTGCTGATTATTTCCCAAGTCGTTCCTCAAAGTGCCTCACACCAAGCCCGTTATGCAACCTATGGCTCAGAGGAAGCCTAACTCTTGTGGCTTTGCAGCCTGAGAGTTAAGGAGAGCTGGGGTTGGTGCCGGAGGATGACAGGGAGGCCGTGAGGGAGGGAGGGAGGGAGAGAGGGAGGGAGGGAGGGAGGGAGGGAGGGAGGGCTGCATCCCAATCTGTCTTGCTCAGGGATCTGGAGGGGGCAGGGAAGGGATTCAAGTCTGGGCCAGGACTGGCCAGCTTCCAGGTGAAGGGGGTGTGTCTGCCTAGTGGGATAGGCCAGGTGTTTCTGTAGGGAGAAAAAGGCCAAGTCGCACTTTGAGGCCGAGAAGACACAATGTGACAGAGGCCTTGCATTTGCAGACTAGCAATCTCCTTCCCCGCGCCTGGCCCCTGCCAGGACAGCATGTCTCAGGAGAACACTCACGCAGCTCATATCTTCAGAGGATCCCTTGCACCAAGGAGCCAACCCAAATCATGTGACCTTGCCTCACCCCCCACCCCCCCCATTACCCACATGAGCATTTTTGAGCTTTGGAAGAAGCTCGCCCTTCTCCAAGTTACTTGTGAGCGATTTGCATATTGGTCATTGCATAACTCCTTATCCTTCTCTTAACACAACATTGGCCATCCAGTGGCTTAGGAGAGAAGATAGCTAAGAGACAGGGTGACTTTGGGACACGTGGGGGTCCTTGGTGATCCGGAAGTGTAGTTTGAACCCTAATTCATTTCCAAGACGTGCATCTGGGCCCCTGAGGGTGTACAACCTTGCTGGCAAATTATGCTACCATCAGCTGTCATAGTTTATGTTGGGGACTTGGTGCGTGTTGTTCAGAAGCATGATGGCTCTCTCAGAGGATTCCCTCCTCCTTGGTCCTGAGTCGTGGTTTTGTGAGCCTTATTAGCATTCTCCTGACCCTGTGACCAACATGTGCAAAGCTCTTGCACAGGTGGAGACAGGTGCCTGTGGGTGACAGCTGGACAGAGATAGCCAGGCGTCTCTGCTCCCAGGCGTCTGAGCTCCTTGCAGCTGACTGGCCGGACTCCCTGTCAGCAGGAGGAAATGACCAGGCTCCTTTTATGGCTGCGAATGAAAAAAGAGGTGTGTGTGCCTGTGTGTTTATGTGCATGAGTGCGTGCATAGATGGATAGACGTGCATGATACATGCATGAGTATGTGGTGCATGCGTGTCTGTGTTTATATTGCCTACGTGTAGTGTATATATATATATGCATATGTGCAGCTTCTTTATGTACACATAATGTGTCTGTATAACTGCATGTGTGTGTATGAGAGCGTCTGTGTGTGTGCGTGTGTATGACAGCGTCTGTGTGTGTGTGTGTGTGTGTGTGTATGAGAGCGTGTGTGTGTACCTGAGAGTGTGTGTGTGTGAGAGTGCATGTGTGTATAGGAAAATGAGTGTGTGTGTGCATGTGTGTGTATATGTGAGTGTCTATGTGTAAGTGCTTGTGTATGAGTGTGCAGGTTTACAATCAATCACTCCCAGCCCAAACACACTCCCCAGAGATTGTTTTTTGGCAAGCCCACATCTGAGGCGCTCCTCTCCCAGACAGCTCTCCCCCCACGCTAGCCAAAATCCCTGCCCAAAAAGACGCGGTTGCCTCATCTCTGCATTCAAGTCCCGAATACGAGTCGTGGCTCTGCCGCGGTCCACGTCCGAAGAGCCCCCGGTCGCTGCTGAGTTCAGAGCCCCCCACCTTCAGCAGCCCCCCACTACACCACACACTTGCTAGTGGGCAGCAGATAGGCCTATCAGGGGATGTCCCCTGCCTTACCGCGAGCCCTGCTCAGACAGCCTGGGAGGCCCCGCAGGGCTGCCTGCATCGCCCGGCAGTCCCTTCACGCTGGGCTCCCGTTGTCCCCACATGGCTTCTATGCCTGGTAGCTTGGAGCGGGAAGCATCGTGATCAGAGTCCAGAGAACAGGGCGGAGCGTCTGCTGCATATTGCTGCCACTCCATCTGTCCCCTGTCCCTGTCCTTGAAGGAGCCCTAGCCCCTGCCCCTCCCGCACAGCTGACCCGGAACATCAGAGACAGGAAAGTCATTGCTCCAATTGAATTTTGCTGCAACTTCTTCTTCTTCTTTTTTTTTTCTCCCTTAGATGCTGAGAGCTATTTTTAGCCTGGGAGTTTTATTTATTTATTTTTTTTTAGGGGATCCACAGTCTATTTTTAAAGCTCTTAGAGAGACCAAATCACCCAGTGTTCCTCATAGGGACTTGGGAGAGGAAAGTGGGAGAGCCTGGATGGGTAGGGGTGCCTGACTGTGGATGAAAAGCCAAGACCCTGGGCCGGAGAGATGGCTTAGCAGTTAAGCGCTTGCCTGTGAAGCCTAAGGACCCCAGTTTGAGGCGTGATTCCCCAGGACCCATGTTAGCCACATGCACAAGGGGGCGCACGCATCTGGAGTTCATTTGCAGTGGCTGGAGACCCTGGCGTGCCTGTTCTCTCTCTCTCTCACTATCTGCCTCTTTCTCTCTCTGTCGCTCTCAGATAAATAAAAATAAAATAGTTTTTTTAAAACGCCAAGACCCAAGGGCTTATGGGAGAATTGGTTCTCCAGGTGGGGGCAGGATGGGTATGTCAGCATGCTGGGTACCTCAGGAGAACCCACCCTGCTACTGCCTCAAGTGCCAGAGCAGCAGGCATTTGTCACCCCAGCAGCTGAGATGACATCGCCTGTGAATGTGGCCGTTGGTGGACTTTGTCACGCTGCCCGTCCCTTTTTCCGAGTTTCCTTTCCTTGCCTCCTCGGTGTGTGGCATGGCTATGTGGGAGCAGGACTGAGTCGTGGACAGTTTGGGACAGTGTTTTGAGCAGGCAAAGCTAAAACCCTGAGTGAGGAGAGGGCCCGGATGCCTGCCGTGACGGCCACGATGTGGGCTCTGCACGTGGCCAGAAGAAAGGCCCCTGGATCCAGAGAGGGAAGAGGAGGAGGGCGTGAGCAGTGAAGGGAAGTCCCTTCACGACGGTGGCTTGGGCCGAGATGGTGTCACCAGGCTCTGTGTGGTCCCAGAAGCCCACATTCCGAGCCTCGCTCTAGCCTCACGCCTGGCTGGCCCTGAGCTGGTCATGCCAGGGGCTTTGCGATTTGGAAGCAGGGTTCCCAAGTCTTGACTAGAGCAGGTTGGTGGGGTGGGCGGGGAGGGCAGCTGGTGAAAATGCTTGCAAGTGGAACCTGAATCCCTCTTAACCTCTGCTTTTCACAGTGTGCACACAGGAAGCCTAGTGGTGAGCGTCACATGTTCCCTCCCTGCCCTCATAGACCTCAGTCTCTGGGGTCATAGGTGAGGTTGCTCTGAAAGTGCCCATGGCTTTTGATGCCACCCTGTCCTTCCACTTGCCCAGCTAACTTCTAGGTGAGCGACAGAGTTAAGGAAAAGTAAGGCAGAAATGAAAGCTTCTCACCCCCTCCCCCACATGTAAATTTGTTACCCCCTAAGAGACTCTCCTCTCGTCAGTAATGTGTGCAACGCATGTCTCCTGTCCCTTGTCTTAAGAGAATATGTGTGCCAGGAATGTCCTCAAGGCCAAATTGTCCCCCAAGTTATATCTTTTTTTTTTTTTTTTTAATTTCTTGAGGTAGGGTCTCACGCTAGTCCAGGCTGACCTGGAATTCACTATGCAGTCTCAGAGTGGCCTTGAACTCACAGCGCTCCTCCTACCTCTGCCTCCTGAGTACTGGGATTAAAGGCGTGCGCCACCACGCCCGGCTTGGTTTTGTTTTTGAGATAAACTCTCATTCTAGCCAGGGTGACCTGGAATTTCACTGTAGTCTCAGGCTGGCCTCGAATTTATGACGACCCTCCTATTTCTGCCTTCCGAGTGCTGGGATTAAAGGTGTGCTCCACCACTGCGGTTCTATATCTTACGTGGGGAAATCCTCTGAAATGACGAGGAAGGTTTCTTTAAAATTACCATCTGCAAGATCGGCAAAAATTACCAGTCTCCAGAGCAGTCCAACTTGGTAAAACTTTGGTTCTTTCCTCTGCCGCTGGGCCCACAATCCTTACTTATGTCTCATTCCCAATCCTGTTTCTCTCTGTCCGAGAGGTGATTCTCTGTGTCTGGGGTTTTCTTTCTATAATCACCGGGTGCAAGTTCCTTTGTAGAAGGAGGCAGGGAGGGGAAAAGCCTCGCATTTCTGACTTACTAGCAGACAGAGACACTGCCCCTCAGACGAGAGAGGGCCCAGGTGGCTGCTATGTTCCTGTGGCGTGGGCAGGACCCTTGGGTGAGGCCACCCTCTGTGGGTGGAGCTGCTCTGGGGACTGGCCCTCAGTGCACTGTGGAGCTGGGCAGCCTCCATCCGCAGGTGAAGTGGAGGCAGAACCGGGCCCTGTGTGCCCCGGAAGATGGATTCCTGCATCCTCTTCCCCAGCCCCTGCAAGCGACCAGCTCGAAGCGTCTGTCCTTCTGGCCGAACTCTCCTTCCTGTTGCCTCTGACCTAAGACTCATGCCCTGCACTCTTGAATTTCCAAATTTCCATTTCCAGAGCGTTCTGGCTTAGCTTCACCACCCTTTAGCTCTGTTATCTCCCTTCCCTACTCTCCTGATCTCTCCCCCTCACTCAAGCTGATCCCCGTGCGACATTCCACGTGTCTTACCAGTGACGGGTCTATCGACGACCTTTTAACATGTCCCACGGGGAAAAAGGGATTTTTTATTTTTGCCTACTGCGATCACAGCCAACTGCCGCCACCCTGCCTTGGCCTCTGCAGGTTCGAGCTAAGCGCTGA
Source organism: Jaculus jaculus (assembly GCF_020740685.1). Classification (NCBI taxonomy): domain Eukaryota; kingdom Metazoa; phylum Chordata; class Mammalia; order Rodentia; family Dipodidae; genus Jaculus; species Jaculus jaculus. The sequence continues at coordinate 7,604,679 of NC_059124.1, forward strand.
GCGCATATGTGTTGAGTGAATTCGCGACAGTGGGGTGTGTGGAGGTGTGAGCATTCGTGGGAGGTTCCGCTCTGACCCTCAAAGTGCACCCTTTTCAGCATCGCAGAAGGGGTAATGTTGTGAGGTTCGCCTTGCGCCTCTGGTCCCTTCTGGGAGTACGTTTCCCACCGCCCTTGGAACCTCTGCAGTGGTCCTGCCTTTTGGTCTGTTAATGAGATGGCTTTGGACTGGCATTCCCTGGGCAGCTTCAGAGTGTGTGTGTGTGTGTGTGTGTGTGTGTGTGTGTGTGTGTGTGTGGTGGTGGTGGTGGGGGAGATGGCCACTGGTGTGTGTGGGGGAGCAGGGAGAGACAGGATTCAACAGCGAGGTGGTCACTTTTGCAGTCAGCTCCACGTTGCTGGAACAAAGACACAGCTTACTGGAGGAAGGGATTTATTCCAGGCTTGCAGACTCCAGGGGAAACACCATCCGCGGTGCCTCAGCACGCAGCAGATCAGAGACAGCCAGCGCCACAAACCTGCCCCAGCTTTAGCTGCTCTGAACACGCCTAAGAGGGCTGGGTTCCAATCTGCCTCCCCACGGCCACCTTAGGGGCGGACCCCCGGCGACACAGCCTCCCCCACCCCCCACACCACCAGCAGGGATCTGCTTGCTGGGGGCTGAGGCCGCAAGTTCAGTTTTAGTACATATACGTGCTGCCGAGGTAAACTGAATTTTAACACAACACCCGAGTCTGTTTAAACTATTTAAGCTAGTCTATTTAGGGCCGTGCATTTAAACTATCATCTCCAGGGCTGGAGAGATGGCTTAGAGGTTAAGGCGCTTGCGTGCAAAGCCAAAAGACTCAGGTTCGATTCCCCAAGCCACACGTAAGGCAGATGCACAAGGGGGCGCACGCGTCTGGAGTTCGTTTGCAGCGGCTGGAGGTCCTGGCGTGTCCATTCTCTCTTTCTTTCTCTCTCTGTGCCTATTTCTCTCTCTCAAATAAATAAAAGAAAAAGAAAAAAAAATTATTAAACTATCACACTGAAACTACCACAGTGACTAAGAGCCAATAATGACATTGATCATGCCTGTATAATGGGACCTTCATCCACAGGCTCTTGAGTGGACAGGGCCTGGAGAGTTTTGGGGGTGGCTGGACACAAAGACACCCTGGGCATGAAGGCTCTGTGCCCTTTTGCCCTCCTCCTTGATGTCTTCTTTATATTGAACCAGCAGATGTGTGTCCCTAAGATTTGTCAGCTGCCCCGGGGGTGAGGGGCATTGTGGGGACTTTGATTTTACAGCTTGAGGGGTCAGAAATGCAGGTAGGACAGCACAGAGTTTGGGGCCCGCATGTCAAGTGGTAAGTACAGGGCAGAGCCTTCAGCCTGTAGGAAGGAAGCGGCAGGTAGTCCGTGTGGGAAGTGAGTTGGATTAGAGGCCCTCCTGCTGCTGGCTGCTGGGGTGGCCTTGCTTGCCGGTGGGGAGCAGAGTCTGGTGGTGGTGGTGGCTCGGTGGGAAAGCAGAGGGATTTCCTACAAGCATAGCAATTCTGCCCAGGAACCCATGACTGCCTCCTCTCGGGACCCATCCAGGGCCCAGGAGAACCTCAACGAGTCAGGGCAGGACAACGACAAAGAAATGATCCGATCTAAGCTTCATATCTTTGCAGAAGAGGGAGCCAAAGTCCAAAGAGGTAAGGTTAAGTAGCTCAGAGTCACAAAGTCTCGTCGTGACAGCGAGTAGGTCCTGGGTCCCCTGCTCCCGGGCTACAGTAGATTCCAGAAGCTCAGGCGGCCACTGGCCTCTCTTCTGTTACAACTGCGTGGAATGCATGGCACATCCAGCCCCTTCCTCCCAACCCTTGGATGACTGTCAGCCAGGAAGGCAGACGCTCTCCCGAGGTAGCAAGTGGGATTGGGATTGTCCTTGAACATGGGACTAAGGAGGGTTAGCAAACCAGAGTGCCTGGGCTCTTGGCTAGCCAGAGGGCCAAGGGAGGCCGTGGCAGAATCACATCAGCATTGACAGACATCCGGCTGCCAGGCAGCCTCACGGGCTCATCTCCCTCTGCCCAGCAGATGCAGAGAGTTGGCAGGTGTGAAGGGGGCTCGGCTGGTGAGTGACCTTCGCAGCAGCTGTCCTGGGGACATTGTAAGGGTGGAGACACAGAGCGCCCTCCTTGCTGGAGAGGAAATGCTACCAGTGAGCAGGCTCTCTCTCTCTCTCTTTTTATTTTTTTATTTTGGTGTTTTGAGGTAGGGTCTCATTCTGGTGCAGGCTGACGTGGAATTCACTCTGTAGGCTCAGGGTGGCCTCGAACTCACGGCAATCCTCCTACCTCTGCCTCCCGAGTGCTGGGATTAAAGGCGTGCGCCACCACTCCTAGCTAGTGAGCTGTCTTATATTAAAAGCCCACGACCCTGGAGAGTCCCTGGATTCTTCCAGAGATGAGGAGAAGGGAAAGCTGTCTGCAGCCCCGCTCGAGAGCCACACCGATCCGAGGCTTCACAAGCACGCAGCGAGATCATGACCAACAGAACTAGGACTTGGGGACCCCAGGCTTGGAGTGATAATAGCAACAGTGACAGAGAGAGTGTGTGTGTGTGTGTGTGCGCGTGTGCGCCCGTACGTGTGTGCAGGCACATAGGTCTGTATGTACGGCTTGAAACAAAGCAGGTTCAGGCTGCCTTACTCTTTCCACTGTCATTCTTTACAATGATCTTTTTGTTTGTTTTTATTTTTACTTATTTATTTGAGAGCGACAGACAGAGAGAGAAAGAGGCAGATAAAGAGAGAGAGAGAGAGAGAATGGGCGCGCCAGGGCCTCCAGCCACCACAAACGAACTCCAGACGCATGCGCCCCCTTGTGCATCTGGCTAATGTGGGTCCTGGGGAATCGAGCCTCAAACCGGGGTCCTTAGGCTTCACAGGCAAGCGCTTAACTGCTAAGCCATCTCTCCAGCCCCCCCTTTTTTTTTGTTAAAGTTTTTAAAAAATTTTTTTATTTTATTTTTTTAAATTTTTATTAACATTTTCCATGATTATAAAATATATCCCATGGTAATTCCCTCCCTCCCCACCCCCACACTTTCTTTTTTTTTATTTTTTATTTGAGAGCGACAGACACAGAGAGAAAGACAGATAGAGGGAGAGAGAGAGAATGGGTGCGCCAGGGCTTCCAGCCTCTGCAAATGAACTCCAGACGCGTGCGCCCCCTTGTGCATCTGGCTAACGTGGGTCCTGGGGAATCGAGCCTCAAACCGGGGTCCTTAGGCTTCATAGGCAAGCGCTTAACCGCTAAGCCATCTCTCCAGCACTCCACTGTTATTCTTTACAATGTGCCAAGCATTCAGACGGCATTGTACTGTAAATCCTTACGCTGTCCTGGGCACTATGTAGGTCAAGGATGGCCATCTTTGCTTTATGCTTAAGGAAAAAGAGGCTTTGACAGGTCAAGTTCTGGCTCAGTTCTAAAGCCTCTTCACAACTTCAACTTCTGGTGAGAAGGGTGGAACTTGACCCAACGTACCCTGGTTACCACTGCCGGACCTGACCTGCTAGGCTGATCAGGGCTGGTTTCCAGGAGGAGCTCTGAGCCCAGGCTAGAGGGAAGCAAGCAACACGTGCTGGGCTGGCTGGGCTAGGCTTGGAGACTGGGCTGGCTGTGGTACTCATTCCTTGTTTCTGCAAGAATCTCAAGGTTGAGAAATGTCTCTCTAGGCCCGAGGACCAAAGATTGGCTGCAGAGAAAGGAAGTTAGCCAGGCGTGGTGGTGCACGCTTTTAATCCCAACGCTCTGGAGGCAGATGTAGGAAGACAGCTATGAGCTGGAGGCCAGCCTGGGACTATAGAGTGAGTTCCAGTGAGACCCTACCTTGAAACACACACACACACACACACACACACACACACACACATATGGAGGTGAGTGATGGTCCAGGGGTGTTAAAGAGGTGGGAAGGCCCCCATTGTCAGTGTTGTTGATGCCTTGGTGCAGAATCCAGAGGGCCTGCGTACAATTCCAGCTTCCATCCATTGCTTATACTGATCATTTGGTGCAATGGGTTTGAATGCAGTGCCCAGCATCCTGAGAGTAAGACTAAAAATGATGTCCAGACCACTCCGTCTAAAGGCTGCAAAATTCGCACATGAAAAGAATAAGTTTAGGGCTGGAGAAATTGTTTAGTAGTTAAGGCGCTTTCCTATGAAGCCTCGGGACCCAGGTTTGATTCTCCAGGTCCCATGTAAGCTAGATGCACAAGGTGGCACATGTATCTGGAGTTTTCAGTGGCTAGAGGATCTGGTAAGCACATTTTCTCCCCCTCTCTCTCTCCTTCCCTCCCTCTCTCTCTCTAATAAATAAACTAAAAATAAAACCATAGGGCTGGGAGACACAGCTTAGTGGTGGGATGCTTGCCTACAAAGCCAAAGGACCTCGGTTTGATTCACCAGGACCCACATAAGCCAGCTGCACAAGGGGGCTCATGCATCTGGAGTTCGTTTGCAGTGGCTGGAGGCTCTGGTGCACCCCTCCCCTCCCTCTCTCTCTCTCTCTCTCTCTGCCTCGTTCTCTCTAATAAATAAATAAATAAATAAAATATTTTAAAAGATTAAAAAAATAAATAAAGGAAAAAGCTTACAAAGAAGAGGGCTGGGAACCAGCCCAGCCTTTGATGATAAAAAGCAACCTCTGGTAGGGAGGTACAGGAATTGACTGCCGAGTGTCTGAAGGAGACGTGCAGCTCATTACAAAACCACGCACAGCCTTAGGTGGGGCTTCAGGACGGTAGCAAGATAGGAGATGTGTGAAGATGCTCACAGACCTGAGATGGGTGAGGTGGGGCGTGAGCGTGAGGAAGCCCAGCTGGGCCAATAACTCAAAAGCCTGCGCTGGGTGCCAGCCCAGCCTGTCCTCTGCGCATCTGAGCTGTTTGCGCTGCGGAACTCTCTCCTTGCTGCAGCTCAGCTTGCTTCCTCAGAATGTGGCTTTTCCTCATAAACACTCTCTGCGTCTGCCGTAAGTGTGCGCGCGTGGCTGCTCAGTTCTTTGTTCTGGGGCCTGAGGCTCTGGATCCCCTCCATAAGCGCCCCCTCCAGACCCCAGTACCCATCGATAGTATCCTGACCCCTGGAACCCGTGAACATGCCCCTGTCTGGACACAGGCTCTTTACAGACGCCATTCCATGGATCATCTTGAGATGCGACCAGCTTATATCATATTATATATTACATATCCTCCTAAAAGGCCCAGTGACTGTGGATGTCCAGGTCACCAGGAGCTGGAGCAGGCAAGCAAGGGCTCTCTCCGCATTCTCTGCAATGAGCATGGCCCTGTTGGAGCCTTGATTCAAAGTTTTGCCTTCCGGAAGTATGAAAGAAAGGATATCCACTATTTGTTGCTACCCAGGCTGCGGTTACAGCCCGTTAGAAATGATGCTCTCAGGGCTGGCGCGATGGCTTAGCAGTTAAGGTGATTGCCTGCGAGACCTAAGGACCCAGGTTCGATTCGCCAGGTCCCACGTAAGCCAGATGCACGTGGTGGCACATGAGTCTGGGGTTTGCTTGCAGTGGCTAGAAGGCCCCAACACCCCCATTCTCACGCACTCTCTATCTCTCTCTGTTTCAAATAAATAAATAAAAATAAGTCTTAAAAAAAATGATGCTCTTGGCTCTCCTTGGCTCTCAGCTCCTCCGCAGGACTCAGCACCGATCCACGTCATGCCACTGATAGCCTTTCCTGGCTAGTTTTCCTCCGCGTTTCCCTCCTGCTTAACAGGCTGTATGTCTGCCTGTGAGGCTGAAGGGTAGACAGTGTGTGTCTCTGTTGAGTCCTCAAAAGAACAGAAACAGAAACAGAAACAGAATGACCATATGATTCTGCTACATCGCTCCTGGCCATGGAGACGCTTGCACATGCACATTGATTCAATAGTCACTATTCACAAGAGGCAAGATACGGGATCAATCTAGACGCCAACAGATGACTGGATAAAGAATGCGTGGTTGATATAGACACAGTCATGGCGTCTGGAGGAAAGTGGATGGAAATGAATGTCATCGTGTTAAGGGAAATAAGGTAGATGTTGCATGTTTTTATCTCATATGCAGAATCTTCCAGACTTATGTGTTACGTGCGCGTATGTGTGTATGAAATGAAAGTAGAAAGTGCTATTTGGGAGGGAGGGGATGAGTGGGAAGGGGGGAAGGGGCCACGAGAGGACAATGGGTAATGAACATGACATGCACGTATGACAATATCATGATGAAACTCATTATTTCGTATGCTAATCACACATGTAAATAGGGCTCGGTGGCTTACTTCCCTCAAGTATGGGTCCATGAACGGGTCCAAGACCACCTGCGTTCCATTGCCTGGCACCCACATAGACATCTGGGTATAGCCATGCTGGGCATGTCCGGTGGGCCACAGAGACTGGAAAAATGCTGGAGCTCCTGAAACCGTAGCTTCGCATGACAAGAGAGGCTCTGCTTCAAGAAATCTGTAGATAAAGGACACAAGATGATCTCTTGGGGCCTCTGCACACTTGAGTTCAACTGCACATACGTGTATATACAAACACACACACACACACACACACACACATGCACACACACACCCACACCACACCTTATATACTGCGTACACAAAAGTTATAAGCAAAAAAGGGAGCCCCTCTATTTACCAAGAGCTGGGGTCACACCAAGGACCCACGGCATCTTGGCTTCCGGAAGCACTGGAGGGGGACTGGGACCGGCACGTCTTTTGGGAGTTGAGTGTGCCCGAGCCTCTCTTGGCCCCAGATGGGCCGGGGCTTGAGTGACTAGGGTTCTTGAGTTGCGCACCAAAGCATTAAGGAATGCAGACAAGGAGGTGAGGGGGGACTAACGTAGACTTCACTCAGGTAGACACAGAAAAGACTCCGGAGAGTGGGAGGTGCCCCAAAAGAAAAAGAGAGGGGGGGGGGATTGCAGAATCAGGGGCTTGGGGCTGAGACTATAAAGGTGTACAAGTCCTGAGGTGTCATGCTTAGGCACCCAAAGAAGAGAAAGAAAGGAGAAGTTATGATTCTTTTTTTTTTTTTTTTTTGAGTTAGAACTCAGAGAAGCAGTCAGGCTCAGCCGCAAGGACCTATGAACAACAGGGGTACAGTACATTATCTCATTAAGCGGGTAACTATTCCTTCACCTCTTTGGCATGTCTGTAGGTGAGGGGTAGTCCTTTTTATTATATTATTATTATTATTATTATTAATTTTTATATTTTTAGGCACAGAGAGGGAAAGAGAGAGAGAGAGAGAGAATTGGCCTTCCAGGGCCTCAGCCACTGCAATAGAACTCCAGACGCATGCGCCACCTAGTGTACATGTGCGACCTTGCACTTGCCTCACCTTTGTGCATCTGGCTTACGTGGGATCTGGAGAGAGATTGAGCATGAATCCTTAGGCTTCACAGGCAAGCTCTTTAACAGCTAAGCCATCTCTCTAGCCTAGTAGTCTTTCTTTCAAAACAAATATTTAATTTATTTATTTGCAAGCAGAGAAATACAGAGAGAAGAGAGAGATAAGAGAGAGAGAAAGAGAGAGGAAGGGAGAATGGGCAGGCCAGGGTCTCCAGTGACTGCAAATGAACTCCAGATGCATGTGCCACTCTGGCTTATGTGGGTACTGGGAAATTGAACCTCACTCGTTAGGCTTTGCAGGCAAGTGCCCTAACCACTGAGCCACCTCTCTAGCCCAAGCCTTTTAACTTCCATGAGTGATTGACAGGGTCCCAGGACGAGAGGGAGGAGGTGTTGCCACGGAAACAGGAGGTGGGGTTCTTCCTTCAATGATCTCTGAGCCTAATGTCTGCCTGGTTACAGCACGGCAAATGGCTGTTGGTGAATGCTTAGCAACCCGCTCTCTCCAGGAGAAATCCCTATCCGGAGCCTTTGTGGGTGTCCCTGGGAAGGTTCCCACTGCGGGCTACTTCAGGGTCCTGACCGGATGTGACCTGGGTTGCAGAGTTCCTAACGTTTAGCAGGGCACTCTAGCAAACCAAGAGGAACAGGCTCCGACATAGTTGTGCATCACGTGCTCACATCCAGGCTGGCCTGCCCATAGGCGGAGGGGCTCCCAGCCAGCCCCGGCAAGCAGCAAGAGCACTGCCCAGGCCACAGCTGCCCGCCTGGGAAGCGTCATCTTGCCTTCTACGCATCACGCTGTGGGGGACTCTATTTGTGCAAAATCCACCTGTATGAGGCTTCTCTATTTTATTTATTTATTTGAGACAGAGAAAGGAAGAGAGAGAGAGAGAGAGAGAGAGAGTGAGAATGGGCACGCCAGGGCCCCCGGCCACTGCAAATGAACTCCAGATGCATGCGCCACCATGTGCATCTGGCTTACATGGGACCTGGAGAATTGCACCTGGGTCCTTAGGCTTCACAGACATATACCTTAACTGCCAAGCCATCTCTCCAGCCCAAGGCTTCTTTTATGAAAACAAGAGACAGCAAAAATTTCCCATGACATTTAAAAAATTTAATTTTATTTATTTATTTATTTCAGAGAGTGAGGGAAACAGGGAGAGAGAGAGAGAGGAGAAGGAGAGAGAAAATGGGCCTACCAGGGCCTCCAGCCACTGCAAAGGAACTCCAGCCGCATGCACCCCCTTGTACTTCTGGCTTACACGGGACCTGGAGAATCGAACCTGGGTCCTTTGGCTTTGCAGGCAAGAGCCTTAACCACTCAGCCATCCATACAGCCCTCAGCTCTGTTCTTGTATGCCTGGATGAGGCTTGCGGAGCTGAGGACCGGGGAGTCCATGTGGAGGCTATCTATCATGTCAGTTTCCGTCGTGCACACGGGCACTGGCTCATTCACTCAGTCATTCTTTTGAGCAGTCAACTGACCTGAATGGGAAGCCCAGATACGGAGAGGACGGGCCAAAGAAGAGAGGAGTCCCCACTTGGGTTTGGAAAATATAACTGGCATGTTGGAGTTTGCAAAAGCCTACCTTTCAGCAGCCTCAACAGGCTAGGCGCAGCCCCCCATCCGTCCTCATTATGCCCATTAATGAGAAAAATGAGCCGGACGCGGTGGCACACAGCGCTGGCAATCCCAATACCGAGCAGGGCGAGGCAGGAGGAGTTGAACGCTAACCCCAGCTGGAGAGAGAGTTTGAGGCTGGCTTGGGCTTCCTGAGACCCTGTTTTAAACACGGTCAAGGACACGCAACAATGAACGGGGGAGATGTATTCGGGGTGGCCGCAATGGGAAGAGAAACAGATAAGCAGGGTCCAGTGACCCAGAGTGTGTCTTGGGGGAGTGACATGCTCTCTAGGAGAGGGGACAAGAGGAAGGCGGAGTCAAGCAGCCTGGGGAAGGTGTGGCCTGGTTGATCATGGGCTCAGTGCTGATTCTTCATGGTGGTCTAAAGAAGTTGTCATCTTTCGAGGGAACACGGCTCTCCAGAGGTGACGATTCCTGCCCGGGGCTGCAGTCTCAGCACCATGGGAAATTGCCCCATCTGGGTGAACTCTGCCACGCACGCTTGTCCCTTGCTTGAGTCCCGTGCTGTAAAGCTATTGGCCGATCAGTCCTTGCTGAGGTCCCCCGGCCCCAAGTTACTCTGCGCCTAGTAAACCCCGAGGTTTTCCAGGCTGTGCCCCGCCCTGGGAGACTCAGTTTCACAAAGCAGCGCTTGACGGCATTTTGAGTGCAGACTTGGAGGCAGGGTCGCTCTCACCTTGATGGCTATGTTTCCATCGCCACCTGTCTGATGCCATCATAAGACACGGACTGAGAAAGAACCTTCCTAAAAAGTGAAAAGGGTGCCACCCTATAAGTTATCAAGGTGGGGACTGTGAGTGTGCGTGAGCATATTAAAACCATGCCAGAAAAACAAAATCAAGCCTGAGGACTTAGCAAGCACGGCAGACCCGGGGAAGGGTTGCGACATCCTCACCTGAGGCCCAGTAAGAGGGGCAACGGCTCCCTGTCTGATCTCTTATTGTGCCCGTCGAGGGATCCGGAAGCAGAGAACTCATGACTACTCCAGGGGCCGCAGTTTGCCCTCATCCTTACTGCCTCCAGCAGTCCCCCCTCCCCCGGCCACCCCGTGGGATTCACTAACCCCTTGAGAGCCTCGGAGACCACACCAGCCTCTGCTTTTGCTTGCATCTTCCATAAGGATCTCCTGGAGTTTGCTCCGTGGTGGCCTTTTGAACCCTTTGGAGCCATTCTGTAATCTGGATGGGTGGGTGGGTGGGTGGGTGGATGGATGGATGGATGGATAGATAGATAAATAGAAGATAGATTGATAGATGATGCACAGTTAGAGATAGAAAAATAGATGTGGAGAGCTGCGATGTGCCGCGCCCTAAAGATGGCGTTGGCTTCCGCCTTCCGCTAGCCCGATAGCGAGCGCTCTCTGGGATAAAAAAGTCCTTATTTGGCTGAGGCTGCTTAACTAATTCTGCTTCCTTCATCGTGGACCTATCTGCATGGGCCACGTGGCTCACTAGGGCTGGCTAGCGCAGGACTACTTAGCTTGTGGGTCGGCTCTCCCCGGGTCAGAGTGTTCAAGGTTCCTGAATAAACTGCTTAAAGAAGAGCTCTCGGGTCGCGTCATTCTTGCTGGTCGAGGTGGTCACGACAAATAGATAGATAGATAGATAGATAGATAGATAGATAGATAGATAGATAGATAGATAGAAGATAGATTGATAGATGATGCACAGTTAGAGATAGAAAAATAGATAGATAGATAGATAGATAGATAGATAGATAGATAGATAGATAGATAGATAGATGATACATAGCTAGAGATAGACAGAAAGATAGATAATGCTTATCTTGAGATAGAAAGATAGATAACTAGAGATGGTAGATAGATGATGGATAGATGAAACATAGCTAGGTATAGAAAGATAGATAAATGGATAACCAGAGATAGATAAATAGATAGATGATAGATGATAAATAGCTAGTAATAGATAGATAGATAGATAACTAGAAAGATAGAGAGACAGACAGACAGATTTTGCTGTGTGTTGTGTGTGTGATCTGAGAGTTACAAAGTTGGAAGAAAAGAGCCTGTGTTTCCCGGGAAAACTGGGACTATTGGGTGACGTTCAGGGAATGAGTCACTGAATTCTGACGCAGCGGAGAGACACAAACATGTCCATGTTTCTGACACTGCCGTTGTTCCTGGAATATAAGGTGACTCAAGGGGAATGGCTAAGGTCCCAAGAAGGACTGTAGGAAGTTAGTCAGGGAATGACTGGTGCCTCTTTCCAAAAGACCAAGGCCAGCGCAGGAGGGGTCAGAGGTCCGAGGCAGAAGCCTTTGGCTATCTCAAGTCAAGAATCAAGCCAAAAAAAAAAAAAAAAAAAAAAAAAATCCGACGAGTGAACAGTCACCAGAGTTTCAGCCACAGCAAGAGAAGAGCTTGAAGTAGACTTGACATTGAAGCAATCAACTGTCACTGTCATAGGGTTCTTACCTGCCTTTTGCTGGGACAAGAGGTGATCAGGTAGGGGATGTCTGGTCTGAGGAGACCAGAACAAGGAGAGGAGTTAACATTTGTAGATTCACACTTTTCTCTCATTCTTCGAAGCCTAGTGGCAAGGAGAGATTCTCACGAGGTTGCTCCATCATTTATTTGAGAAAACTGGCGCTCAGAGACGTTGACTGCCTTGCCCATGGTCACACAGCCGGCCAGGGGCAGAGCCGATGGGAGTGGATGGAGGGTCGGGCAGCCCTGCAGGCCAGTCTCTTGGGGGATGTGTGCCTGCACGTCTGCAGACTGAGCTAGAGGAAGCTGAGTTCTGATCCTCTGCCACTAGGAGCAAGGTGTTCACTCCCCTGTGGGCACATCTGTCCTCCCTCGAGGAGGAGGTGCCCCGAGTGTTTACACAGGACACATTTCTGGCACCCGGAGGAGGGCTACTGTGTAAACGGAGACCTTACCCCCAGCTTGCTGTGCCCCGAGTGCCAGGCGCTGGCTGACACGCTGATGGAGAACAGAGACTGCTTGTTTATGCGGCTCTCCATCTAGACAGCAAAGCCGTGTCCGAGGGAGGCCTGGAGCTGAAGTCCCCGGCTGCCTGCCTCCTGGAGCCCCCTTCACCCTCCCCCGCTGCCTGCCCAGGTAAATGGTGCAGGAGGGGAAGAGCTCAGAGCAGGGCACCTCGAGACCTTGCCACCATGGGCCTGGGGGCAGGCAGAGAGGAAATTCAAGTGTGCTCAGGTGATCCCTGAGTGCAGTCAGGTATGAAAGGGTCTGTCTTCTCTGAAAAAAAGAGAGAGAGGTTTAGATTTGATAGGGTAGGAGCACTTTCTCCCCAGAGAGAAATACTACATTTCCACTACTCCAGATTCCAAAGGCTTTTAGGATCATTCCAGGAGAAGGTCGGGAGCAACTCCTGGGGCGGGGGTGGGTGACCATTAACTTGACCTTCTCCCAAATGTTCCTTGGCACCTGTTGTTCTGCAAGCAAGTGCCCTTAATGGCTGAGCCTCTGCGGTTCTGACACTTGAAAATCCAGACCAGTGGGCTGGAGAGATGGTTTAGTGGTTAAGTGCTTGCCTTTGAAGCCTAAGGACCCTGGTTCTAGGCTCAGTTCCCCAGGACCCACGTTAGCCAGATGCACAAGGGGGCGCATGTGTCTGGAGTTCGTATGCAGTGGCTGGAGGTCCTGGCATGCCCATTCTCTCTCTCTCTCTGTCACTCTCAAATAAATAAATAAATAAGAATGAACAACAACAACAACAAAAGAAAATCCAGACCAGTGAGCAGCCCCTCTTTCATATCATTAGGCAGGAGGAGGGCACCATCTTTATTATGCTGGCTCAGGTTACCTTTCACCAGTATCGTGTTTTGGTCAGGAGAGATTGTACCAAGTAGCCACAATGGCAGCAATGACTTGGCATTATGTATTAGGCAGTTTTGTGCTGTTGCCACAAAATACCTGAGGCAGCTAAACTTATAAAGAGGAAAGGTTTGTGAAGCTCGTGTTTAGTTTGGGCAGCCTTGGGCTGGACAGATGTCTTGGTGGTTAAGGCGATTGCCTGCAAAGTCCAAGGAGCCAGGCTCAACTCATCAGGGCCCACGTATGCCTGATGCACATGGTGGTGCATGTGTCTGGAGTTTGTTTGCAGTGGCTAGCGACTCTGGTAGACACGCACGTACACTGTCTCTTAAATAAATGCATACATAAGGCTGCCTCGGTGGCTTGGTCAATGGATGAGAGCATGTTGTGGTGGGAGCGTAGGAACCCATGATCGTTTCTCAAGCCAGAAGAGGGAGTGGGGACAGATGAGGGTCTTACAGCGCAGACACATTCAAGACAGTGACAGGACAGCAGAACTCGGGACCTGCAAGGGAGCAGCTTGAAGCAGATGACGTTGAGGTGACACTCTCTCACTGTCCTTGGGTTCTTACCTGCCTTCTGCTGGGACTAGAAATAATGTCAGGCAGGGGTTACACTAGTGTGAGGCAGGAAAAAGAAATTAACAGTTGGAGCACCCCAAAAGACAGAAGGACTTCCCACAAAACCTTATCTTAAAGGTTTCAGTAAATCTTAATAGCACCACCCTGGAATCTAGACCATATATTATATTATATTATATATATTATATTTTATATTTATTATATTATATATTTATATTATATATTTCATTTATATTATATATATATGAAACAGCTTAATGTATACATATACATTAAGCTGTTTCACATATATATAAATTAACTGTTTCAAGGACTTGTGGGTGGACATGAAACAGTTAAAGGACACCTAGATCACAGCACATAGTCAAGTGTACTCACCTCACAATAAGTGCGAGTTGGTGAAGAAGGAAGGAAGGCACGGGGAGGGGAGTAACATAGTTCATTCATCCAGCTAACTCGCTGGCGACACTTAACATGGAGTTCAAGGTGTCTGAGATGCTTGGTTCGAGCCCAAACACCTTTGGGTTGACGACGCTTTGTAGGGCTTGTGTCTATGGCTGAGGTGTTAAATGCAGATCTCCATAAACTTTGTTCTTAGTCTCGTCCTTTCTACAGGACACCCAGACGCGTCCTGCATGGATTTTCTAACATTCAACTGAAGTTGACATAGATACCTTCACAGATACGGCAGGGCGGGGGGGAGAGGGGATCACCACCTTCCACTAGGGGGGGTCACCATCTTCCACTACTTGTCCCATGCGTGGGTAGGGCAGTGTTCCACTTTGATTGCAAGGGTGGCCCCGTCGCTCAGTCACCGGTCACGGCATCTGCTGCACTCCGCAGTTTCCACCTTGGACAAAGACCCGTATTCCCCCACTTAGAGCACACTCTGTCCTGAGCTTCCTTGACTTTGCTCAGACAGGTTCCTCCAGCTAGCCTGCACTGCAGAGTCCACCATGCCATAGTGATGCTGGGGTGGGACCTGTGTGACTATTGCCATTGTCATGGTCACCTGGGCTCCAAGAAGCTCCAGGACCCCAGTGTCCTCTCTCCCAAGCCTCAAACTCAGGTCCCTGTATTCAGCATTGAATACGTAGACAATAACGCAAAATCCAAACATGCTTAGGAAGTTGCTTAAGCGTGGGTTATTAATCATACTTTAATTATGATATTTAAGTATTAATAATTACGAATTATTATAACTATTAAGTCTTAAATATTTAAAATTTAATTATAATGTAATTATAGTTTATAGAGCCATGAAGATAAGTGAGCTTCTGGAAGCCATGCAGAGCTCTTTTTAAAGCTTTTTATTTATTTATTTGTAAACAGAGAGAGGAGAGACAGACAGAGAGAATGGGTATGCCAGGGCTTCCAGCCGCCGCAAATGGACACCAGACTCATGCATGCATCTCTTTGTGCATCTGGCTTTACGTGGGTACTGGGGACTCAAATTCAGGTTGTTGAGCTTTGCAGGCAAGTGACTTAACCACTGAACCACCCCACCAGTCCCAGAGCTCAACTTTTCCCTGTAACACAGACATCCCAATGCTAGGTCACCCTTTCTTTCTCTATGCCATTTACGAGGTCTGCCAGAGCGCCCCCTTACCCAGTGTGGAGGTACAACCCGTCCATAGCAGACAACGTCGTATAGGAAGGCCAAAAAAAATCAAAGGAACCACTCCAAAAGGATCTAGGTCGTGGCTAATTTCTGGATGTTATTATAACTTTCTGGGTCCTCTCTGGGAGTAATTCATCTCCGTCTCCAAGAAACCCTGTTTGCATAGAGTAGATCCCTAGAGCACGCATGTTCCCAGCTCAGAAAGTGACCAGTTTCCAGGAAGGAAGCACATTTCTGCCGCTGGAAGGAAGCTGTGAGCTCTCTAGTCAAAGGTCGACCCCAGCCAGCATCCGGGATGAGCCCCATTTGGAGAATGGAGGTGAGGTTGCCGGACGAGCAGAACACATAATGAGACAGTGATTCGTGTTTCTTCCAAAACACGTCAGGACAAGGCGTTGTTCAGTGACTAGTGACTTTGCAGAGCAGTGTCAGTAATGCTAATGCTGCCACCTGGGTAGGTCCCCAAGGTGCCAGAGAGATATTAGAGAATGGACGGAGGCTAGAGATCTCAGACCCGCTGCACACCTCTCCTTTTGCAGATGGAGAAACTGAGACCAAGTAAAATAAATGGTCCATGCAGGCCTACGTCAGGGGTGCTGAGCCGTCCCTAGGGGTGTTTTCTTAGGTGATTTCCCCCCATGGTTGAAGACTGATGTCTGGCCAGCACACTGGCCTCTGGTTGGTCTTACTGTTCCTACAAGTGGAGTCCCTAAAGGTCAGGAGTCCCCATCTTTATTCATTTAGACACAGTTGTGTCCTGTGGGAAATGGACTGTTTCCCCCCCCCCCCCCCCTCTTGGGGACATGAGACAAATTAGGACCCTCCGGATATGTTAAACGTTTGGGGAAAGGAACATGTTTTGGCCTGTTCACTTCATGAAGAGCAGCACGCTCTGTGAGCGGAGTTTTCATCATCAGTGCAGGGCTTGTCCGAGACCCTCTGCCCTCCTCGCCAGCACCACAGCCAGAAAGTGCGTCTTGGGTACCGTCTCTCAAGCATCTTCAGGAAGGAACGTCATCAGCCCTGCAGTGGTTCACGTTGGTTCTCTGGGCCTGAGACCTTCTCCGTTCCAAGTAGCGTGTCCCCACCCACACGGAGCCAGAAATATCAGAGGCAGAGGAACTGTGCGTGCCAGCGCCTTCTAGCAGGATCCTCCCGGCTCCAGTTCGGCGACTAAACACTAGCTGTACCTGGACTCTCTGGGCTGACGGAATCCTGCATAGTTCCTAGCTCTGGTCCCCACCCCCGTCTCCGGGTGCAGACCACAGGGCTCTCACTTGTTCTCACGAACTTCCGCACATATCAGAGTTCCTCGCTTCCGTGAACACCAGAAGCTAGAAAACAGGACTGCGAAAGGCCCCAGTGGTGAAGGAGAGACCAGGAAAAGAACAATCTGACTGGTAGAAAGTGCGGATCACAGAGCAAGGCTGAAAGTAAGAAGAAGAAAAAATATGTTTCAAGTGAGTAATAATCAAGATGAAAATCAAAGTGGCCATATAAAATTCCAGCCAGAACTGACTTTATAAAAGGAGATTTTGGGGGTTGGAGAGATGGCTTAGCGGTTAAGCACTTGCCTGTGACACCCAAGGACCTGGATTTGAGGCTTACTTTCCCAGGTTCCACATAAGCCAGATGCACAAGGGGGAGTACACATCTGGAGTTTGTTTGCAGTGGCTGGAGGCTCTGGCGCACCCATGCACCCATTCTCTCTCCCTCTCTCTCTCTCTCTCTCTCTCTCTCTCTCTCTCTCCCTGCCTCTTTCTCTGTCTGTTTGTCTCTGTCAAATAAATTAAGAAAAATAAACAAAAGGACATTTTTGGAAATAAGGAGGCATTCTTTTATTACTAGAGGAATACTTCGCCAGTCTACATTCTGACTTGAGTTTGCACCTAATAGAATTAATCCAATGATTGCCAGCATAGTGAAGTGCTGACAAGTGCATCCTAATACCCCTTTCTAGATTAAAAAAAAAAAAAAAAAAGATTTAAGAAGCCATCAAGAAGATTTGACCATGACCAAGAACCCTCTCCCAATGTGGGCATCTTGCACGCCAAGTTACAAAATTCAGTCCTTTTAATGAAGCACAGAACAAGAGGTTCATTGACTATGATTTCCTTTTGCTTTCACTCTTCTGTGTGTTTGTTTTAAACCCCAATATTTTTGTAGCTAGTAGATGTAAACTGAGTTCTATATTTTAATTTACCGTCCACCTGTCATAAATACCACTATCCATGGACTATCAGGGCTGATATGATATTGTGTTTTTTTTTTTTAAGAGGAAACTTTAAGCACACAAGTAGTTCACATTTTATACTGATCTTAGCCAAAGGGATGGAGCACATTCTGAAGCATGTGTCTCACCTCATTGAACTTCTTGCACACAACAAGTGGTGTACAGCAAAGAAAAAATGCTGCCAGGCGTGGTGGCCATGCCTTTAATCCCAGCACTCAGGAGGCAGAGGCAGGAGGATCACCTTGAGTTGTAAGCCTCCCTGAGACTACGTAGTTAATTCCAGAGCAGCCTGGGCTAGAATGAGGCCTTACTTTAAAAAAAGAAAGAAAGAAAGAAAGAAAGAAAGAAAGAAAGAAAGAAAGAAAGAAAGAGAAAAGGAAAAGAAAAGAAAAAAAGCTGAAATGAATAAAGTCTTTAATGCAAAAGGTTATGGAGATTAAATGAGTTAGTCCTATGGGAGCAGAAATAAGTAAAGACAGGAGCAAAATGAATCAAGCAGAAAGGAAGGAAGGAAGGAAGGACTACAAATATTAGTTCATTGAAAAAGTAACCAAGTAGTTTATTCTTACACACCATATTTAGGGAATCAAAGAACACATAAAAACAAAACGAGAGAAACAGAATCTGAGAATTCCTTTTACAATACGTATCTAAAACCTATGAGATTACTATGACTGGCTTTATGCTAATACATACGAAATATAGCTTATCAGGGTTGAGTGCATAAGGGGCAGGGGAGATGGCATGATGGTTAAAGATGCTTGCTTGCAAAATCTGCCAGCCTGGAGTTCAATTCCCCATCACCCACATAAAGCCAGAAGCAAAAAGTGGCACATGCCTCTGGTATTCATTGCAGTGGTAAGACCAAGGCATGCCCTGCCCTTCTCCACACACACACACACACACACACGCATGCACGCACGCATACACACACACACACACACACACATACACACTCAAATAAAAAACAGTTAAGTAAAGATTGAATGAATAAAAGGATCACAAGAATAAACCTAAGACTACTAATGAAAGTATATCAGTAATTTTAAATGTACCCATAAAATAGAACAAACACACCACAAAACACTGTGCTCAGATAGTTTTACAGCGAATTATAACAAATAAATTTTGAAGGAAACAGTGATGCCTATGTTATACAAATCTCTTCAGAGAATAAAGAGGCAAAACTTGATATCAAAATAACGTAAGTAACAAGACAGGCAAATTATAGGCCAACCTTTATAAATAGAGGTGAATAGCTCAAATCAAATATTCTCAAATCAAAGCCATCAGTGCATTAGTAAAATGCATTGTGACCATGTTGAATTTATTTCAGGACTTTAGGACTAGTTCAGTTGAAACATGATTATTATAATTAATCACATTAATAAAAGTAATAACCTATTGTCTCAGAGGTAGTGAAATAGTATTAAAAAGTTTCAGCATCCCTTTCTTTTTGTTTGTTTCACTTTCTATTGAGACTAGGGTTGGTAATGTGTCCAGGGATGATTTTTAACTTGTACCAATCCTCCTGCCTCACTCTCCCGAGTGCTGGGATCACAGCATGTGCCACTAGGCCAGTGAAATACTCCCTTGTCATTAAAATTCAGCCTTAACGAACTGAGAATTAGAGGACATTTTTATTTATTTATTTATTTTGAGAGAAAGACAGAGAGAGACAGAGAAAGAGAGAGAGAGAGAGGGGGGGGGGAGAGAATGAGTGCACCAGGGCCTTCAGCCACTGTGAACAAACTCCAGACACATCCCCCCCCCCTTGTGCACAGGTGTGACATTGCATGTATGTGTCACTGTGCATCTGGCCTACATGGGACCTGGAGATTTGAACATGAGTTCTGAGGCTTCACAGTCAAGCGCCTTAACTGCTTAGCCATCTCTCCAGCCTGAAGGGCATTTCTCTAACCCAATACAGAGTGGACACCAAAAAGCCATGGGAAAATTATATATAGCAGTCCCATTTAAAAAACAGTTCCCTAAAAACCAGGAACAAAATTAGGATACCTGCTATTGCCATTTCTATTCAACATGGTACTTATGTGGAAATAAGCAAAAGGTAGATGGATTGGGAAGAAGGATGACACCTGTCATTATTACAGAAGAAACAGTTGTTAACAGAGAAAATAAAGGTATTGACCAAGAATTAAAAATAAAAACCCACTGGAACCTTCCAAGGCTCAGGGTCTATTGCAGAAGAGGTGGCAGAAAGAATGTAAGAGCCAAAGGAAGGGTAGGACTCCTTACAATGTGCTCCCCCAGACACAAAATGGCCTGGATATCCATGACCTCACAGTGCCTGACACTACCTACACAAGAACATCATAATAGGAGGAAAAGATGATGACATCAAAATAAAAGACAGACTAATTGAGAGGGTGAGGGGATATGATGGAGAGTGGAGTTTCAAAGGGGAAAGTGGGGGGAGGGAGGGCATTACCATGGGATATTTTAAAAGATATTTAATTTAATTTATTTATTTGACAGAGAAAGGAGGGAGCGAGAGAGAGAGAGGATAGGTGTACCAGGCCTTCAGCCACTGCAAACGAACTCCAGATGCTTGCACCCCCTTGTGCAGCTGGCTAATGTGGGTCCTGGAGAATTGAAACTGGGTCCTTTGGCTTTGCAGGCAAATGCCTTAACCGCTAAGCCATCCCTCCAGTCCCCATGGGATATTTTTTTTGGGGGGGGATATTTTTTTAATAATCATAGGAGTTGTTAATAAAAATTTGAAAATAAAAACCCACTGGAAGCTATTCTTTAAAAGATCTGTACACTAAACAACTAGCATTTATATCAAACCAGCAAGCGATGAAGCGACGAAGTCACCCCTATGTAGGGGTGACTTACAAATTGGATACTGGTGAGCAACGGCATGAAATTGAATGGATGAGCTCACATCACCGTTGGTTACAACCCAATAACCAGAGCCTATTGAGTACAGAAAAGCCTCCTGTGGCTAGACAACATGTGCGACATAATCCCAGCACTGTAGAGAAAGCATTAAAACACATCCAGGAGCTGGGCTGGAGAAGATAGCTCAGCGTTTAAGGTGCTTGCCTGCGGAGCCTCGGGACCCAGGTTCAATTCCCCAGGACCAATTTAAGCCAGGCACACAAGGGGGCGCATGCGGCTGGAGGCTCCAGTGGGCCCATTCTCCCTCCCTCTCTCTCTCTCTCTCTCTCTCTCTCTTTCTCTACTTCTCTGTCTCTCAAATGAATAAATTAAAATTAAAATTAAAAAAAAAAAACATGCTGAGGAGTGACTGAACCCTTTGGGAAGACTGGCAAGTGTGGGAGACAGGGAGGTGAAGGGGGCATTCGGTGGATTTGAAGGCTGTTCTGAAGATCAGTGGTGGAGTGCGCGTGCACAAGGCCCTGGGTTCTAATCCCAGAATAATAGCCAAGAAAAGGGTGAGTGAGGCGGGGTAAATACGGCGCAACGTGACATCCGCTGAACTTCAGTAGCCACTTAGCAGGTCAGGCAGCCACCGTTGGACTCTGCAGCTCGGGGCTACTGTGTATCTGCTTTAGGTGGAGGCCACTGAGGGGAGCACAGAGTGAAAATCGGAGAAAGAAACCGAGGAAGGAACCTGCGCCCTTTCCCTGTCTCGCTGCCAGCGCTTGATTGAAAAGGCCGCCCAGCCTGAGTGAGAACGCAGAGAGAGCGGACAGCGACTCGGAGGGAGGGCGGCTCGGGATTCCCTGGCTTGTAAATCTCCCTTGAAATGTCCTTTTTGAAATAAAACTCAGGCTCGAGAAGACTAATGAGCTGGCACCTTGCACCACAGGAGAGTACAAAGAAAATGCAAAGTTGCAGCCTAAGGGGCCCTGGCGGGGGCGGGGGGAGTCACCCTCTGGCTTTGGACTCTTGATGAGGTTTGCTCTTTTGGGGTTCTGCTCTTGAATTGGCACCAACTGATTCATCTTCCTCTTTGGAGGTGTTGGTGCATCATGCTGAAGCCATAGTGGCTTGCTCTGCCTGTAGTCTGTCTTTGCTCCCTTCCTTCCTTCCTTCCTTCCTTCCTTCCTTCCTTCCTTCCTTCCTTCCTTCCTTCCTTCCTTCCTTCCTTTTTCTTTCTTTCTTCCTTCCTTCCTTTTTCTTTCTTTCTTTCTTTCTTTCTTTCTTTCTTTCTTTCTTTCTTTCCTTCCTTCCTTCCTTCCTTCCTTCCTTCCTTCCTTCCTTCCTTCCTTCTTTCTTTCTTTCTTTCTTTCTTTCTTTCTTTCTCTTTCTTTCTCTCTCTCTCTCTCTCTCTTTCTTTCTTTTTTAGTTTTCTTTTTTTTTTTTTAGTTTTCCTAGGTAGGGTTTCACTCTAGCCCCGGCTGACCTGGAATTCACTATGTAGTCTCAGGGTGGCCTCAAGCTCACGGCGATCCTCCTACCTCTGCCTCCCGAGTGCTGGGATTAAAAGTGTGCGCCACCACGCCCGGCCCTGTAGTCTTTCTTGAATGGAAGGGATGCCCGAAGGTGAGCTGTTCCAGCCACCTGTGTCCTGACTGTGCCACCCCCCCCCCCATGGAGGGGGCCAGGCAGACACACCTTCTCTGTAAAAGTCAGATGACAAAGAGAAATGAAGGGCCGAGGAGATTGCTAGCTCAGTGAGTAAGAGCACTTGCCTTGAAGCACGAGGCCCGAGTGCAACCCCAGAACCCATGTAAAGAGCCGGGCATGGCCAGGCATACCCTGTGAATCGCAGCCCTGGGCATGGGCAGGGACCAGAGAATGGCGGGGGCTGGGTGGTCAGCCGGTCTCATGGAAATCAGCAGCTCTGGCCGCAGTGAGCCACAGACTCAAGGAAACAATATAGAGGAAGACATACACACACACACACACACACACACACACACACACACACACACACACGAGAGAAAGAGAGTAAAAATAGCACTACCTGAGTGTTCATTCTAGGTCCAAGAAATCCCTCCTGTCTGGAACAGGCTTCCTGCCCACTGACCTAGTTCTCTTCACACTACACTCCTGAAGGCTTCCCACATGAGACGGGGCGTGATGGAAATTCCACCAAGCCCCTTTTCCTTTCGCCCAAGGCCTGGCGTGACTCTACAGCTGCCGTGTTCTGGAAGAACGTGACCGTGGGGGCCAGAGGAGACTGGCAACAGTACCTAGATCATACTCCAGGATGAGCTGCGTGTCGGGGTGTGAGCAAGCTGTGTTGACAGGGATGTTCACACCGGGAGCGAGCGTGCGGGGCGCATGGTGGAAACCATAACGCTGTGCAGTGGCTGGAGTGATTTGGACAGCAGAAGGCTCTGAGAGATGGAAAACTTATTGATAGGTGTTGTGGTCACTATCTTGATGTTGTTGGAACCAAACACCTCACCAAGAGCAGCTGGTGGTAGGAAAGGGTTTGTTATGGAGGACAGTCTCACGGGGAAGTTTCCCGACGGCAGGGGCCAGGATGGTACGGGAGACGCCGGGCATCCTATCTTGCCACAGCAGTTGGCAGGAAGCAGCAAGAGAGTGAGCTGAGCTCTGGCAAGGGGAAGCTAGCTGTAACACCCCAAGGCCCACCCCAGCAGCACACCTCCTCCAGCAAGGCTCCACCTCCCATATTGCCACCAGCTGGGGACCATGTATTCAAAACACAGGAAGCTACAGGGGGGCATCTCACTCAAACCACCACGGTAGGATTGACGGCCGGGTTACATGGAAGACAAGGGCTGGCCTAAGGAAAAGAGAGAAGAGCTGGACAGGAAGAGAAGGAGCAGTTGGATGGGCACCTGCAGGGTGCCCTCGAAGGTGGACTTTTACTTCTCCTTTGCTGATTTCCATTTTCCTTCTGAGCTTTCCTGTCTCTCCTGGTTATTTGATTGGTCGATCGATTGGAATGTTCCCGAACGAGCGGCCATCCAGCTCCAGAGTAGCGCACGGTGAGTTGTGAACTGGGCTGCAGTCAGCAGACATGCTGGTGCCCAGCCCAGTCTCTAATGGGCTCCGTGCCCTCGGGGCACTGCCTGAGCATCAGGAGGCTTGAAGTACCATTGCAGGGCCTGGCGACCTCTCACCCTTCCTCCAGCTCTAGATTTTCCTTTGCTTGTCCTCTGCTGCATGCTGGGAGCTTGGTACTCTGTGTTTGCCAAACCCCAGCTGCATCCTTTTTCTTTCAAAATACCTTAACTCTGGGCTGGAGAGATGGCTTAGCGGTTAAGGCAATTTGCCTGCAAAGCCGAAGGATCCTGGTTCGATTCTCCAGGACCCACGTTAGCCAGATGCACAACGGGGCACGTGTATCTGGAGTTCGTTTGCAGTGGCTGGAGGCTTGGGCGCACCCATTCTCTCTCTCTCCCTCTCTCTTTCTCTGCCTCTTTCTCCCTCTTAAATAAATAAATAAATGTTTAAAAAATATCTTAACTCCCAACCAAAGGGCCATGGCATGCCTTTCTTATCCAACATAGATAGGACTTTTCTTCAGAGTCCTGAAACCAGGATGGACTGTGAGGTGAGAGTACAAACAGTCAGTCCACAGAACACAGTGCATGGCCCCATCATCTTTGAATCCTCGAGGGCAAGTTTTGGCTCTCGCACACTGTGAGTCACGATGAAGGCGTTAGTTATGGTGCTCAGTGCCGTGTTGAGCCCAGAATTAATGTCACGTTTCCTGGTGATGTTTCCAGGGCTGAAACGGGAGAGCCAGCTCGATGCTGGGAGCTTTGGTATATGTTCTGGACTGAATCTTTGTCCTTCATCGTGTATTGGAACCTCAAATCCTCTTTACTCTGACAGGGAGTCTCCTGAGGGCAGCTGGTAGGTGAATAGTCATTGAGAGTCAATGCTGGGGGCTGTCGTGAAGTGAGGTGGTAAAATAGCAGCCATGTGTTCCGTGGTCTCTCTCCTGCCGCTGTGGCATATGTGCCTTGCAAGCCACTATGGGTGGGGGGCTGTCTCCCTAGCGATACTAAGAGCATGCACTCCAGACACCTCCTCAATGGGGGTGTGGGGACACCCCAAGCCATTGTCCACTTCGCTGCTCTCCCCAGGGCCTGGCAACTGGCAATCCACTGGAAAATAAACTGCCTAGCCAGATGTCAATATTCTCTCTACTGCCCGCCGTCCTTCCTTTCCTTCAGAAACCACAGATGGGCTCTTAGCACTTTCCCTCTCTCTCGTTCTGCCTCCAGACCAGTCCTTGGGCCCCTCCTCTGTGGGCACAGAGCAACCCCTCTCTTGAGCTCAGCAAAAACAACACGCCACTTTGCATTTCTTACCAGTTGGCATTGCCAGTCCTAAGTAATAAAACCCATTTCCGACAACACATGGGTTTCTCAGCACCCTGGGAAATAGAGATTTCATAGATAAGGAGAGAGCTCTAATAAGTTAAGTGACCAAAATTGAACACCATGTAAAAGGAGAGCCGGAGTCAAAACTAAGCCACCCCATATTTAGTGGTTTTTGTACCACAAGATGTCATAGCTGAACCTTACTGTGACAGAGTACCTATGATACCTAATCCAATGTAAACTCTATGTCAGTCGTTGCTACACTGTACGGTTTAGGAAAAAATGAAAAGAAAAAAAAACATACATCCACGTATGTTCAGCCCAGGCACAACTTACTTTCCAAATAGCTTCAGAACCCATTGGCACAGAGCATGTGCACTCACCTTTCACTTTTAACAAATACTTTATTTATTAGACAGAGTGAGAGAGAGAGAGAGTGAGAGAAATGGGCACACCAGGGCTTCCAGCCACTGCAAACAAACTCCAGACACGTGCACCCCCTTGTGCATCTGGCTAACGTGGGTCCTGGGGAATCGAACCATGGTCCTTTGGCTTTGCAGGCAAACACACCTTAACCGCTAAGCCATCTCTCCAGCCCATCTTTCACTTTTAAAAAAGTGGTATTTGTCACAGAGCATTCTTCACCTTGCTTCTTTCTCTTTTCTATTCTGCTCTGTTTTGTTTTCCTTTGACTTTTTTTTTTTTTGTTTTGTTTTAGTGATTGCATCTCTCTCTGCGACTCAAACTGTCCTAGAACTCATAAACCTTCTGTCTCAGCCTGCCAAGTACTGGGATGACAGGTGTGCCCCCACACGTAACTTGGTTCCACAAAAAAATCCCTCTCTACTCTTTTTTTTTTTTTTTTTGGTTTTTCGAGGTAGGGTCTCACTCTAGCCCAGGCTGACCTGGAATTCACTATGGAGTCTCAGGGTGGCCTTGAACTCACAGTGATCCTCCTACCTCTGCCTCCCGAGTGCTGGGATTAAAGGCGTGCGCCACCACGCCCGTCTCCTCTCTACTCTTTTGGAAAATGAGGAGAAAGGCTTTGCTAGTTGTATTACTTTCTTTCTCACTGCTGTGATAACATACCTGACAATCAGCAGTTTCAAGATGGAAGAATATGGGCTGCAGAGATGGCTTAGCAGTGAAGGCACTTGGCTGCAAAGCCTAAGGACCCAGGTTCGATTCCCCGGTTACCATACAAGTCAGATGCACAAGGTGGCATATGCATCTGGAGTTCATTTGCAGTGGCTGGGGGCCTTGGTGTGCCCATTCTCTCTTTTTCTATTTGCTTCTCTCTCAAAATAAAGAAGTAAATATAATAATTTTTTTTTTAAACAATGGAAGCCACTCAGACTGCGCTCTCTCCCTCCACCTCTCCAGGGAGAGGGGAACGATCATCAATGGCAGCGGGCAGTCACAACGCGCGATGCCCGCGCCAGCTTCACGCTCAGGAGAGAACGCTGTGCCTCCTCCTCGTGGTTTCCAGTGCTCTACACAGTCAGAGAAACTTCTCTAGTAAGGAACTATAGAAATGATCCCTGAAAGTATAGTCTTAAAAAAAATTTTTTTTTAAAGAGGGAAGGATATTTGGGCTCAAAGTTCCTAAGTGTACCATCCATGATAGGCCGACAGCAGGGGTCAAGGCCCGCTGGCCACACGGTGTGGACAGTCAGGAAGCAATCAATGAATGCCGGTGCCCAGCCCGCTCTATGCTTTATCTGCAGAGCGGGACCTCAGCCCCTGGAGTGGCACTGCCCACAGTGACCGTGGCTCCCCCGCCCCAACTGGCCTCATCGAGATGATCTAGATGATCCCTAATCTAGATAATCCCTAGTACATATGCCAAGAGGCTCATTTCCTCTGTGATTCAGGGTCCAGCCAGGTTGGCAATGAAATAAACCGTCACCGTTGCTTAGGTTAGCTGCAGCCCCGTCGCTGACAAGGCAGCTCCTGATGAGGCCTGGATGACCGTGGCCGGAAGCAGAGTGTCCCCCGGCTGAGACTCCTGAAAGCTCACGGTCACAGTCCGAGCCCTTCCTCCTGCCAGGGCTTGGGGAGACGGAGTCCTTATTTCCATCTGGAAGCTGAGGACGCGGATGAAAGCTCCAGGTGTCACAGTGGGTAGCTGGTTGGTGGAGTCTAGGGACTGCTGCTCTGGGTGTGGAATTCCTCTGGGTGTGAACTAGGCACCGTTCAGCTCCTGCACATGTCACACGCTGAGGTCTCTTCCCACCGCGCCGGAGGCCTGCGCTAGGGCGGGCCAGAGCTGCTCTCTTCCTCAGGCTCCCAGGGGCTGGAGGGCTGTGCTGCTCTTGGGAGAAGCCCCTCCCCTCCAAGTTCATGCTGGGCCCACGGGCCAACCCCTCAGGCAGCGAGGCTGGGCTCTGAGTGCCCCTTTTCTTTTTTTTTTTTCTTTTCCAAAATTTTTATTAACAACTTCTATGATTACAAAGAATACCCCATGGTAAAACCCTCTCTTCCCCCACTTTCCCCTTTGAAACTCTATTCTCCATCATATCCCCTCCCCATCTCAATCAGTCTGTCTTTTATTTTGATGTCATGATCTTTTCCTCCTATTATGATGGTCTTGTGTAGGTAGTGTCAGGCGCTGTGAGGTCATGGATATCCAGGACATTTTGTGTCTGCAAGAAGCATGTTGTATGGAGTCCTACCCTTCCTTTGGCTCTTACATTCTTTCTGCCACCTGTTCTGCAATAGACCCTGAGCCTTGGAAGGTGTGGTAGAGATATTACAGTGCTAAGCACTCCTGTCACTTCTTTCCAGCACCATGATACCTTCTGAGTCGTCCCAAGGTCACTGCCATCTGAAAAGAGAAGATTCTCTACCAAAAGTGAGAGTAGCATTAACATAAGGGTATGAACATTAACAGAAGTGCTTACTGCACAGTTTGATGAGCATAGTATATACATTTAGCCAGACAGCAGCAGATATTACACCCCTAGGGTTCATGACTTACCCCAGTTTTAGGTTTTCAGTATCATGGATGTATTCCCTCCCATGGAGCGGGCCTCCAGTCCCATTAGAGGGCAGTTACTTTCCACAATGACAGATGTGCCACTATTGCACCCGTTGGCTCATTTGGCCTTGAGTGCCTCTTTTCAATGTACAACATGCTTTGTTGACTGGTGGAAGAATGCATAATGTGGATCAATGATTTGCAAAATATATTCTCTCTGCACATTGTCCCATATGACTTCTCAAGTAATTGGAGGTGGGATTTTATGCCCCCCTCCCAAAAGAAAAGAGAAGAAACATGTGCACGTAACAAATGTGAAAATCCATGGCTTCCATTCCCAGGCCAAAAAATATATATATAGCCTTGTCTTTCTTCCTGCATCGTAGCTATACTCCAGGATTCCTAAGGAACGCGTCACAGGGCTGAAATGAGAGCAAGAGAATTTTATTGATCAAGTGTCCCATCTTCATAACTCTGAGATGGCACTGTCGTCAGGTAGCCCTTGGCTCTGGAAACTTGTCGCCGGAGTGCCTCCATATTCGAACAGTCTCAAAGGCTGTGCGTGGCTTCTCCGCTGAAGTCTACGTGTGAAACTCCAGCCCTGGGTGACCTTGAGGTGTCTGGAGACGCTGTTCCTATGGGCTCTGGTCTTCCGGCCAAGCCGAGTCACCAGTTCCTTGAGGTCCTGCACAGGACCCCCTTCCCAAAGACCAACAACCCCCGGCACGTGATGTTTTCTGTCTTTCCACCCACTGTTGCCACCCACCAAACCATTGTCCAGATCAGATGGCGCCTCCTTCCTGACACTATCTCTGAGCCCTTCACCAGAATTCATTTCTTCCTCTTCCAGGTTCTCTTGGCCTGTCTGGGACCTTACATGCATTATTACTGTCATTAGTCTGTCACCTCAAACTATATTATAAGTTTCATGTTGTAGGTTTTTTGAATTGACTTCATTTATTCACGAGAGAGAGAATGGGCACTCCAGGGCCTTCAGCCACCGCAAACGAACTCCAGATGCACGCACCACCTTGTGCATCTGGCCTACGTGGCTCCTGGGGAATAGAACCAGGGTCCTTTGGCTTTGCAGGCAAACGCCTTAACCGCTAAGCCATCTCTCCAGCCCATGTTGTAGGTCTTCTAATCCCATCTAGCGCCCAAGCTAGTGGCTTATGCTTTATGGAAACAT
The DNA here is from genome assembly GCF_020740685.1 of Jaculus jaculus. NCBI lineage: Eukaryota > Metazoa > Chordata > Mammalia > Rodentia > Dipodidae > Jaculus > Jaculus jaculus. The sequence continues at coordinate 7,633,371 of NC_059124.1, forward strand.
CGTAAATATTAAACCAGTTATTTTATTCTTCCCTTTACTTTTCAAGAGGCCCTGGCATATCTGTGTTCATTCCTGTGTGACCAGACAATTATTATCGCGCGAACTCCCTCCAGTCAGTGAAATGGAGACTCGGGAAGCTTGGTGGCTTTCCCAAGGCTTCCCACAAGGAGGATGAGAGTAGAGTTAGACAATCGCCTAAAAGAGGAATTCTTTGAGATCCTGCTCAACAGCAGATTGAAGACGGTGTCGCCTTTGATCCAAAGGCCCAGGGCTGCACTGGGACACTTGGGTGGAGAAGGAAGTTTTTGTTATAAAAGATTAGAGAGGGTGGGCTGACTGGAGAGAGGGACGAGGGAAGGACAGAGTGACATGGATGGAAACTGGGCCTTGCAGGCGAGAAGTGTCTTCACTCTCCAGGTGGCCCAGCCCAGCTTCTGGCTCCCAGCAACTTCTCAGCATGTGTTAACTACAGAAAGGAGGGGGTGGGGGGAGAAAAGGGAAGGACTATGACTTTGAGATTAATGAAGGCATACCGTGGTTGTCGCCAGTGTCTGACGCGTGCCCGCTACCCGCCTGGCTTTTCTTGCACTGGATGGCTCCTGGAGGACAGGATGTATATACTCTCTGTTCAGTACTTCAGAGGGGACTAAGTTATCCGGGGCCATTGCTCTCACCATCTTCATTTTGAATGAATGATTGTCATAGGTGCTGCGGAATTCGGACAGGCCAGACACCGGGTAGTGGAGGCTCAGAGAGGTCTCCTTTGCCTGTTACTAAACCACCGTATCCAGCCCATTACCTCGAAGATCCTAATGCTTTAGTATGTGGCAAACCATGTTAATCTGGGAGATTAAAAACATGAAGGAGGGCTGGGGGGATGGCTTAGCGGTTAAGGCGCTTGCCAGCAAATCCAAAGGACCCAGGTTCGACTCCCCAGGACCCACGTTAGCCGGATGCACAAGAGGGGCGCACGCGTCTGGAGTTCATTTACAGTGGCTGGAGGCCCTGGTACGCCCATTCTCTCTCTCTCCCCCTTTCTCTGTCAAATAAATAAATAAATAAATGAACAAACAAACATGAAGCAGCCATCAAGAGACTTAGGTTCTTCTCCTAGAAACACCATTGCGGGGTAGCCCTGGGCAAGCCGCTTGACTGCCACACCTAGCCTTGGTTTCAAAGTGGTCGGATAGACAGAGGTGAGGCTGCAGGAAGAGAGCCAAGTTGAATTACACTTTGGATGGTGGGGGTTATGCATGGTACAGGGAGGGAAAATGGGTTACCACCTCAGAAGAAGTCCTCAGGAAACCTGCTCTCTTAAGTCTGGCGTCTTGGGTTTTCCCTCACTCCGGCCAGAGTCTACTAAAACACAAACCCCACTAACGTTCCCATTCGTGACCAGCCATTTCTACCCTGCTGGCCTGACCCAAGGGACGAACCACACCCATGGGAGAAACTTCGTGAAAACCACGTTCCTCAAAGGCCACGTCCTCAAAATGCTTGCTGGGGTGGGCTAGAGAGATGGCTTAGAGGTTAAGGCACTTGCCTACAAAGCCAAAGGAACCAGGTTTGACTCTCCAGGACCCACATAAGCCAGATGCACAGGGTGGTGCATGCATCTGGAGTTCGTTTGCAACAGCTGGAGGCTCTGGTGCACCCATTCATAATCTCTCTCTCTCTTTCTCTGTCTCTCTCTCAAATAAATAAATAAAATTATATATATGTATATATATATATGTATGTATGTATGTATATGCTCATAAAGACAAGGAAAACCAGCCCTTTATCATTTTTGTTGAATAAACATAGGGTCTGAAAGACTTTAGATTTTTTTTAACATTTTATTTTTATTTATTTATTTGAGACAGAGGGAGGGAGAGTAAATGAGTGAGAATGGGCTCTCCAGGGCCTCTAGCCACTGCAAACAAACTCCAGATGCCTGGGCCACCATGTGCATCTGGCTTACATAGGACCTGGAGAATCGAACCTGGGTCCTTAGGCTTTGCAACCATGTGCCTTAACCGCTAAGCCATCTCTCCAGCCCAAGACTTGAGATTTTAAAAGTCCTCATGCTGTGACAAGTTGCACTGTCAAAGCCCATGGGTGTTTGCTCTTTGCCTCCCCGCAAATGTGATCCACAAAAGCAGCTTACTGGCCCGAGCTTTTTAGAGCGGGATTAATAACAACGGAGCCTCTGCTCCTAGGGCTCTTCTGCGCCCCAGGGCTGCTCTGGCCACAGGTCCAAGATTGGATGCTACACTCTGCACTCCAAAAGTCTTTCTATGTTTTGTTAGTGAAAGACGAGCTTTATTTTGTTGTTGTTTGTTTTGTTTTTCTGAGGTAGGGTCTCACTCTAGCCCAGGCTGTCCTGGAATTCACTATGGAATCTCAGGGTGGCCTTGAACTCACAGCGATCCTCCTGCCTCTGCCTCCCGAGTGCTGAGATTAAAGGTGTGTGCCACAATGTCTGGCTTTTCAATCTTTATTGTGTTATCTTTTTTAAAGTTTTATTTTTATTTATTTGAGAGAAAGAGAGAGAGAGAGAGAGAAAGAGAGAATGGGAATACTAGGGCCTCCAGCCACTGCAAATGAACTTCAGATGTGTGTGCCCCCTTGTGCATGTGGCTAATGTGGGTCCTGGGGAGTTGAGCCTTGAACCAGGGTTCTTAGGCTTCACAGGCAAGAGCTTAACCGCTAAGCCATCTCTTCAACCCCAATCTTTATTGTTTTAAAAGCAAATCCCTACTTGACTTTTGTCAAACATTTAGATGTTTATAAATGCAGCAACTTGTTTTGAGAAAAGGCAACAACCTCCCCAAAATGTTGTGACTTGCCTTTCCAAGTTGCGATAGGCACACATTCGATATTCTCTTATGTTATAGTAACATAATGTGTAATGACTCAAGAATTTTTATTCTCTGTGATAAATCCTGTTTTATGATGTCACAAAACAGGGACCAGCATCCCAATTACATGTGCCATATCAAGATTTCGTTAAAATCGTGTGCAGTCAAGATCATAACTCCACCCTTAACTTCAGAGCTCTTGGAAACAGCTCAGAATTCTGGCTGGTGACATCAGGGCAAACGGGAAGCACCTGCCCGAGAGGAGGGGCCAAGTGAACCCCCTTGGGTAGTTTCATTGCTGCCATTTCCAGGAATCAGGTGCCTGGGAAAACATGCTGATAGTGTCAGGCTGAGAAGCTGTGATGCCATCTGGGGTCAGGAAGAGATTCTGTCCAGATGCCAAGTGCGGGGGTTGAAGCAACGTCGTGCTTGGCTGGCATGGCATGGCATTCAAAGTCACCCACGGGTACTGGGGACAGCAAGGAGAACCGGGGGACAACTGGGGACTCTGATGACAGTGAGGGACAGTATAGAGGAGTTATCCTTCCACACTGGATGTTCTAGAAAACATTTTCTTCTGGAAAATTTGAAATATCTTCAAAAGGCGGAGATAAACGGTCACAAAGCCTTCTGGATTGTCGCTCACCTTGAACGGTCAAGGCCAATCTTGCTGCTTCCATTTCCAGGCTCATTCCCATTTCTTTTTTTTTTTTTTTTTAAATTTTTTTTGTTTATTTCTATTTATTTATTTGAAAGCGACATACAGAGAGAGAGAAAGGCAGAGAGAGAGAGAGAGAGAGAGAATGGACTTGCCAGGGCCTCCAGCCACTGCAAACGAACTCCAGAAATGTGTTCCCCCTTGTGCATCTGGCTGACGTGGGTCCTGGGGAATCGAGCCTCGAACCGGGGTCCTTAGGCTTCACAGGCAAGCGTTTAACCGCTAAGCCATCTCTCCAGCCCTCATTCCCATTTCTTGATGCCCAGCATATCACAAGATGATCTTCATCTTCTTCATGTGGATGTGTGTGTGGATGTATATGACGTGTCTCTGCATGCATGGGTGCACATGAGCCACAGTGCGTGTTTGGAGGCCTGAGGACAGCCTCATCAGGCTTTCCTCTCTTTCTACCTTGCCTGAGACAGGAACTCCCTTGTTGTTTTGCCACTGCACGGGAGCCAGTCTGGCTGCCCCGCGAGCACCTGGGTTCTCCTGGCTCTATCTGCCCTTGTCATGGACGCGTTGGGATTACAGACACATGTGCTGCCTTGCATGGTGGAGAATGTAGTTTGGGCGGGCCCCCTTGCAAGCAAGTGCTTTGAAGCACTGCACCGTCTCCCCAGCCCTTCACAGGGCTTTATGGAAACCATTCCAAGACGTTAACGGTGCTGCGTCCAAACATCCTTCAGTATGTGCTGCGAAAAGAAGAATCTCTTCTTGAAGCACAGCTATGATCCCGTTGTCAGATGGAAAAGTTCGTCCTGTTCATTCATTCTACTCCATAAAAGGACCAGTCTTCAAATTTTTCTGATTGTCTTGCACTGACAGTTGATGTTTGGATCAATATGCAATGGAATTGAAAAATACAACAAAAGCCAGGCGTGGGGGGCATACACCTTAGATCTCTGCATTCACTCAGGAGGCCGAGGCAGAAGGCTTGCCTTGAGTTTGAGGCCAGCCTGGTGCTGCGGAGTGAGATTCAAGCGAGCCTGGGCTAGAGTGAGACCCGACCTCAAAAAAAATAAAAATAAAAAAAAGTAAGCAGACAAATAAAATACACCAAAAAGAAGGAATGAGATAAAGAAAAGGAAAAAAGAGAAAGAGGGTAGAAATTAATCAGCAGATTTACTAAATATGTTATATGCCAGGTTCTGTTTTAAGGCCTCATGTTAGCAGGTGAGAAAGTATTAGGACAAAATGGTCAGAATGGTCATTTGTCAAAGCAAGTCCACTTCTAAATCTATTTCACTTATTTATTTAAGAGCAAGAATGAGGCACATATATATATACGTATATATATGTAGAGAGAGAGAGAGAGCAAATGGGTGACAATATGGTTGTCATAATGAAACAAATTCACATGTCCATTGGTTCACAAAGTGACTGTAGCATTTTATGGCAAGACCTCTACCGACCTCATCATGGTCCCTGGTGGCCACGATTTTGTTCTCTACTTAGAGACATTATTTTTTTTTCTGTTGCTGTTCTAAATCTTTATTGTCTGTCAGTGTTTTTGCCCCACTGCCCCCTCATTCCAGCTCCCCCTATGGCCCCCTGCTCTAGACTGCTCAACGTCTTCTCTCATGTCGCATGGACCTGTGCGATTTTCTATGTTTACATACAACCCAGGAACCACACATGAGAGAAAACACACAAGATTTGACTTTCTGAGACGACTTAATCCACTTGATACGATTATATCCAGCTGCATCCATCTTCCTGCAAACGATGTAGCCTCCTTCTTCTTTATGGCTGAAAGAAAGCCCTTTGGGTACGTACGGCACGTTCTCTCTACCCGTTCCTCTGTTGTTAGATATCTCGCTGGTCTCATAACTTAGCTGCTCTGAATAGTGCTGCAATAAACACGCGTGTGCAACTATCCTTGTGGCATGCTGCCTTGGAGTTCTTTGGGTAAGTACCCAGGAGTGGAAGATTTATTTATTTATTTATTTTGAGAAACCGCCATACTGATTCCAGAGGGACTGGACTAGTTTGCATTTCCTTTTGCCACATCCTTACCAATATTTGTTGTTGTTTCTCTTAATCACTGCTATCTGACTGGGTGAGATGGAATCTCAGTGTAGGTTTTGGCATCAAAACTTCAATGGTGTAGCTGGGCCGTAGTGACACACGTCTTTAATCCCAGCCTTCGGGAGGCAGAGGTAGGAGGATCACTGTGAGTTCCGGGCCACCCTGAGACTCCACAGTGAATTCCAGGTCAGAGCTAGAGTGAGACTTTACCTTGAGAAACAAACAAACAAACAAATAATCCAATGGTGTGGCTGTGTGAGCTGTCACCTGGAGGCTACTCATTTCCATTGACTTATACATCTGTGCTTTGTATCTCTGTGCTGTGTTTTAGCACCATGTTTTTTGTTGTTTTTTTTTTCAAGGTAGGGTCTCACTCTGGTCCAGGCTGACCTGGAATTAACTCTGTCATCTCAGGGTGGCCTTGAACTCATGGCAATCCTCCTACCTCTGCCTCCTGAGTGCTGGGATTAAAGGCGTGCGCCACCACGCCCGGCTCTTAGCACCATGTTTTTTTTTTTAAAGATTTTTTTTGTTTATTTTTATTTATTTGAGAGCAACAGACAGAGAGAGAAAGAGGCAGAGAGAGAGAATGGGTGCACCAGGGCCTCCAGCCACTGCAAACGAACTCCAGACGTGTGCGCCCCCTTGTGCATCTGGCTAACGTGGATCGTGGGGAACTGAGCCTCGAACCGGGGTCCTCAGGCTTCACAGGCAAGCGCTTAACCGTTAAGCCATCTCTCCAGCCCCCGTGTTGTTTTCTTCTTACTAGGGCTCTGTATTATAATTTGAAAACAGGTATGGGGACCTCCCCCAGCACTATTCTCTTTAAAATTGAGAACCTCCCTCTCTATGCACAATCCGCCATGGTCAGAGCCCTGTCTCACTACTCTCCTTTCCTATCTCCTTTCCACCGGACCCTTTATTTCAAACTATTCCCTCTTCTATTTTGCTGTCATCATAGGTTTTCTTTTTATTTTCCCGTCATATTATGGAAGTCTTGTGTAGCGATGTCAGCCATCGTGAGGCCACAATGCAATGACCCCTTTGTGGCTGGAAGAGAGCACTCCGAAGCACTTCTCTCCATCCTTTGGCTCTTACATTCTTTCAGCCACCTCTTCCGCAATGGTCCCTGCGCCCCGGAGGGTGTTGATAGAGACGTCACTCAGTGCTGCACCCTCACTGTAACTTCCTCTTGGCACTTCAATGAGTTTGGAGTCTCCCCAGTAGTCACCGCAATCTGAAAAGAGGGGCTGTCCTAACCAAAGTGACAGTGGCATTAATGTCTGCACAGAAGCATAAATATTTAGAGGGCATGCTGGTAGGCATAATCTATTTATTCAGTCAAACAGTAGTGGCAGCTGCCCCCTGAGGCTTAAGAGCAGTACCAGGTAGGAAAATTCCCTCCTGCAGAGCTGCCCTCACATCTCATCAGGTAGAACTCGGTTTCCCCCCGTAACAGACGTCGTCACCATTGCACCAGCGGGCACACTTTACCTGGCTGGCACGTGCCAGGCAGCTTGCATGGCACACTGTTCCGGCACTATGTTTATTTGTTCTAGATTGCTTTGGTTATCCAGGGTCTTCTGTTTTTATTACACGCATTTTAAGATTGGTGTTTCTATTTCTGGGAGGAATGGCATTGGTATTTCGATGGGGAATGTATTGGATGTATTGACTGATTCTGATAGTATAACCATGTTCACAATATTAATTCTCCTAATCCGTGAGTATGGAAGGTCTGTCCATATTCCAATTTTTTTCCTCAGTATTTTCTTTTTTATTTTAGTTTATTATTTATTTATTTATTTATTTATTTATTTATTTATTTGACAGAGAAAGAGGGAGGGAGAGAGAGAAAATGGGTGTGCCAGGGCCTCCAGCCACTGCAAATGAACTCCAGAAGCATGAGCCCCCTTGTGCATCTGGCTAACGCGGGTCCTGGGGAATTGAACCTGGGTCCTTTGGCTTTACAGGCAAACATCTTAACTACTGAGCCATCCCTCCAGCCCCTGTGTTTTCTTTTTTTAATATTTAATTTAATTTATTCATTTGAGAGAAAAAAGAGAGAGAGAGAGAGAGATAATCAGCATGTCAGGGCATCTAGCCACCACAAAAAGAACCCCAGATGCATGTGCCACCTTGTACATCTGGCTTTCTGTGGGTACTGGGGAGTCAAACCTGGGTCCTTTGGCATTGCAGACAAATGAGCTAACTATTAAGCAATCTCTCCAGTTCTCCCCCACCCCCACAGTGTTTTTCCTAATCAAGAAAAATATTCTAAAGATAGTCCCAAGGTCTTTGGATGAATGGAGATTTCACAAATTTATGCACACTTTCTTGTGCTTATTATTATTTCTTTTGTTTCTTTTGGAGTCAGTGTCTCACTATGCAGTCCAGGCTGGCCTTGAACTCATGACTCCCCCACTTCAGCCTCCCAAGTGCTAGCTAGTTTTCTAGATGTACACTACCACGCTGGAGCTGTGCACAGATGTTTTTGAAGCCAGTTGACAACACAGAAATTCTAGTGAGCTCCTAGTTAAACTCCTCTTGTCCCCAGAGAAGAGGAATGTTCCAGGTGCACACACACACACACACACACACACACACACACAGAGAGAGAGAGAGAGAGAGAGAGAGAGAGTCATAGAATCATGGAAAAGTTTTAGTTCTGTGAACGAAGAGACCTCAACAAATGTTTTTGTTTTCTAGTTTAACAAAACTCATGTTCTGGAAACTCTCTTCTCTCTTGCCCACTTTCCACTATGAGCTTTTATTTCAGCATTCCAGGTTTGCAAGCACATTTAATTAGCTTCACATAAGCACTTCAGAATCCTCTTCTAGAGTACCAGAAAAGAATTGTGCAAGGATCACATCCATTTCTTTTCGACTTGAGAAATCACTTTTCTACCCAAAGTGGTAACTCGAAGCCACTGGCGGCTTTTGGTTGAAGGGTACACTTTGTATCAGACTTCAAAGTTGGGGGTCAGTGAATCTGTTTGGGTACATTTTCTGTTCTTCCATTTCCTTTCTGTTTATTCCTTCATTCTTCCTTGCCTTTCTCCCCAGCCACCGCTACAGTGACATGATAAGTCCATGTTCCAAACCAGTGAATTGTGCATCTGTCTCTTACTCTGTTGTAGCTACCTGTCCTTTGAGAGATAGAGTGTCCCCAAAAGTGCTTTTGGAAAATTAACCTTTCTAAAGGGCTTTCTACAAATTCGTTTGCTCTGCCTTCTTCGAAATAATAAGAGATGAAGATGAATCATGATGCCTATCACATGGTAGATGTTGGAATAAATTCTGTCACAAAATGCAATGAAAATGGAGGCTAAAATTTACAAACACGTTAAGTCATAATTTCTGACAAAACAGCACCAAATATCAGAAAAGGACAATCCAAAGGGAAGTCTTCAAGTTTCTTCTTCATCAAGGAAAAGAGACTCAGAGTCGTCTTGACGCTAGCAAGCCCGGCCTGTCGCAGAAGCAAACACAATGGGATATAGGAGAGAGAAGTGAGCGAGGTCTCTTGCTCAAGGCGGGACTGAAACAGGAAGCATCTTTCTGATGTGACGCTGCAGGTGCAGAAAGAGAGGCGGGAAAGGAAGCCTGGCTCTGGCCAGGGGCCAAAGGGCAGTCGCACTGATGTCTGCGGAGCAAAATTAGAGAAACTAGCCCCCATCTGCGGCTGCCCACTGACACAAGATGGCCCTGGCCAGGGTTGGCACTGCCAGGAAGACCTAGACTGTGGTTTTTGGTTCCAGTGGACGTAGAATGTTAGCATTTCCTATATCCTGGATGAAGCAGGAAAAATCCCAGTTGTGATAAGGAAACCCTTTATCAAAGGCC